>NC_091670.1:3000000-3300000 GCF_042453785.1 Malus domestica | reverse complement strand
GATTCCTACGCGAGAGTAGCGAATAAACATCTTTAACCAAGTCAGAAATGCCCAAAATAGGTAACAATTCAAAACCTATCTCATTTCATATATTTTTACCTCACTTTCCCTCCTAGCCAAATAATTAAATAACCATTCTATAACCTACCAAATATTCCACATAAATTGAGTTAATTGACAAATTAATGGGATTATTACCTAATAAACTCATTAATTTTCAATTAAATTATCAATTAAAAGCCAAAAATCAACCTAAAAGCCGTTGGTCCTTCTCCAAAATGGGGGCCGGCCATTCCCTTTGATTTCCTACCACAATTTGCCTTTTTTACATTGGTTAGCTAATCTTTTCAACCATTATTTGATTGATTAGCTGATCATGCCATGAAAGTCAAAAAAACATTCCCTTTATATTGATAATTAACTAATTAATATATTATTCTTAATTAATATATTAATTGCTAAATTAAGCCACCTCCTATCCCTATATATATGCTCCCATTTCCACCAAAAACCCATTCCAATACTCTTGCAAAAATCCCAAAATTCTCTAAACACTATTTCTCTCTAAATTCTAACTTTGGCATCGGAGGTTCTTCGGCCAAAGCCCCCCCATTCATCGTGGGCGCGTGAGGCTTGTGGCCATAACCAAAGGTGTTATTTAATTTGTAGGTGCAATTTTGTCCAAGATCAAGGGGGAAGAAATTTGCATCCACAAGTATTAATATCATTTGTGGATATGACATGGTTTTATAAATGTGTTTTCTATTAAAATGTGATTCTTTTATAATTGGCCATCAATCTATTTTTATTAAATGTGATTTGATTCATGGATGGGTATTATTTGTGAAAGTGATTTGAATTTCATATTGAAATGTGAATTATATATATATATATATATATATATATATATATATATATATATATATATATATGTATATGTATATATGCCATAGACCCATGTTAATTAAATGTGAATTCTATTGAAGTGTTATTTTATTTTTGGTCATTGATCTATTTTCATTAAGTATGATTTGACTTGTGCATTGGAAATATGGTTTGTATTGTATGATTGGATTGAGGTGATGAAATGGGAGGGCTAGTAGTGGACCATTAACCATTGTTATGGGGTTGGTTGCCTTCGAAACATGTTTCAACCCTCGTGTCATTATTCATCCTCGTTTCGTTGAGTCTTTGTACCTTGAGTAACTTGATCCTTGTCTTGTTTTATTTATTGATGTTACACATTCTACTCTGCGATTCCGTTGAGTGATGATCCAGAATTGTATCCTGGTTTGGATTCCGTTAAGTGATGGTCTAGAATCCCTTCTACTCCGCGATTCCGTTGAGTGATGGTTCGGAATCCCTTCTACTCCGTGATTCCGTTGAGTGATGTTTCGAAATCATATCTGACTTGGGTTTCACTTAGTGGTGGTTATGCAGTATGCTCCACGATTCCGTTGAGTGATAGTCCGGAATCGTATCCACTTGGATTCCGTTAAGAGCTGGTTCGGAATCCCTCATACTTCGTGATTCCGTTAAGAGATGGTCCGGGATCGTGTTCACCTTGGGTTTTATTGAGTTTGGATCGAGATAGCTTCAGAGATGTAGGCTTCGGTCGAACTGTGTTGCTCTAGCCCTACCTTTCATGGTGTTATATGAGATTATGATTATGAGCTGTTGTGATTTTTTCCAGACGAACCGTTAGATGTCTGGGTGAATCCTTCAGAGTTGATAGAGTTCCTTGGTTAAATGTGTGAAATGATATGTTACTGCATTCATTGATTAAACAATTAAATGCTAAGACCATGTATCTTTGATTCATGATTAATTAATTGATATGATTGTGGAATGACGTTGGGTATGATTGAGATTAATATGATTAGAGTAATTGATTAATGTGACTTGAGAATAACATTGTGCTTTGTTGGTTCTTTGATATGTTACATACTATGATTTGCGGTATTATGTGAAACAGAGTGATCTATATGATGGATGAATTGGAAAGTATCTGTGTGAGAATGGGTTACATTACATGCGTGTATGAAAGATGATAATCGTTGTTGACGTAAGGTTGATGTGTAATATGGTGCCTTATGATTTTCTGTTAGAAGTTGGAAAGATTAGAGTTGACAATTGTGGAACTACGAATGGCTTGATCCTTATTGAGGGTACGTAGGCAGTCTAACGAATATGTTAGATGCAGCCATAAAGTATACGCAAAATTATTATGCATCTGGATCTTGAATTATATTTTGTACATATCCAAAAGGCGGGGTATGTTGAGGGACGTCACGTATCGATCTTGGACGTATGTCGGGATTGGGGCGTGATAGCTCTGATGTGATGTGATAATAATGGGATCTAAACCCTGAATATATGTTCCAAGTAGGGAGGTTGATTAGGAAAATTTGTAGAAACTTTTGATTTATTATTAATGAATGTTTTGATTCAAATTCACTCATATCGCAATCATCTTACTATGGCTTCGTTATTAAGTTAGCTTATGAAGTCATCCCTCAATGGGGCCATATGGTCAATTTAGTGACATCCAGGATATCTCGACCTCGTAACTTGTGTTATTGGGGTCAGGGTGTCAAAATGATTGATTAACAACGAGGACATCCGAGGTAATATGAAATTCCGTTCCTGAATTTCACTATTGTAATTTACGTATTTCGTATTCGCAGCATCTTATAGTATTTTCGTGAATTTAAATTAATTTTATATTTTAATTACTTAATTACAAAGTTTGAAATTTTCAAAATAATCATTTAAAATCCATAGACCTTTGGAGGTCAGGCTTAATGTTTTCTAATTGAGCTCAACCCCACGAGCGCATAGGCGAAGGCCATTCATGAATCAGGATGAGAAATGAGACGTTATAGACGTTAGAAGTTTCTGAAAAAAAATAAAAAAATTAGAAGCTACCAGATGACAGTAAGAGAGAGAGGAAGTTGAGGTTGCAGGAGAGAAAAGGAGGGGGAGTGACCAACGGGGGAAGAAAGCAAGAAAAGGAAAGGAGGGAGGAGAGAATGGGAGAATCAGATCCCCTCTTTGACCCATTTTCCTGCGTGACCCAACCCAGTTCGGGTAACGGTTTTTCGTCGGTTTTTTGGATGAACCACGTCAAACAACTTCCTAGGGAAACACTCCATGGCCTCCCCTCTACCCATTCCACCCCAAAATAAATGGAATTTGGCCTTAAAATTGTGAAACCCGCACGATGGGTGTGACAAGGTTTGTGGTGGCGATCTATCAAATCCAAAGGTAACTTCATCAACCACCACCACCATAAGGCTCCCCACAACCTTAGGAACAAATCCTAAGCAGTGGAGGAGGGATCGAAGCTACTATGGAGGTTGAATCGAGGACACCCAAATTCGTGTGTTTCGGTGGATCGAGGGAAATTCTGAGCACTTTCCATCCGAATTGGACTTCAGCTCAGTTATGAAAATTACTCCCCTCATTGAGATCTACATGCCTATAATATTTGGTTATTTTTTTTTTGAAATAGTTGAATTTTTCGGCGGGTCGGGCGCGGCTGGCCAACTCGTGCGTCGGCTTATGGGCCGAGACCCCACCTGACCATCCTAGGCTAATTTTGATACCTTGATTCCGTATATGACATCCGTTTAGTGAAATCTCGATATTTTAATATAGTTTCATAGTTGACCGCCTAGTCGGCCGCCACTTGGTTATTATATGAATTAATGATCCGACCGTTGGATCGACACCGAACTTGTTTCCCATCTTGTTTCCTTATTTCACTTTTGTTTTGTTCAGCCGTTCCAAATTGAGTACTTGGTTCTTGTATTGTTTCTTCAAGCCATTGCTATATTCATTAGACTTCCGCTCGGTTCCATTGAGTAATCCGGAACTGGGTTTCCGCTGGGGTTCCATTGAGTGATGGTCCGGAATCTCTTCTAACCTGCGATTCCTTTGAGTGATGGTCTAGAATCGTATCCACTTGGATTCCGTTGAGTGATGGTTCGGAATCCCTTCTAATCCGCAATTCCAATGTATGATGGTTCGGAATCGTATCTACTTGAATTCCGTTAAGTGATGGTCTAAAATCCCTTCTAATCCACGATTCCGTTAAATGATGGTCCGGGATCGTATCCACTTTGATTTCGTTGAGAGGTTCAGAATCCCTTCTACTTTGTGATTTCGTAGAGTGGTTCGGAACCCAATGTTGATGGATTTCGTTGTGTGGTCCGAAATTGCATCATTTGACTTGTTTGTTACTTGGATTTGATTTCAGCTTCAGAGATGTAGGCTTCGGCCAAACTATGTGGCTCTAACCTTGCATTTCGATGTATTGTATGTGTTATTGATTGCTGTGATTATTGAATGGTGTTCGGAAGCATATGTGTGTGTGAATGGCAAGATGACTAGAGAATATTATTGTGCTTTGTCGAATGTTCCTTGAGATGTTGCATACATGAATCGTGGTATTATGTTAAGACATAGTGATTTACATGATGATTGTTTGAGAGTAGTGAAAGATGAACTATGAATGGCTTGATCCCTGTTTAAGGTACGTAGGCAGTCTAACGAGGAGATTAGATGTAGCCATAAAGTATATGAAAAATTACCACGCAGTTGGACTGTGAGTTGTGCTTTGTACATATCTCAGAGGCGGGTTATGTTATAAATACATGTAATGGGTGACGTCACACGTCGATCTTGGACGAATGTCAGGATCGCAGCGTGATAGGTAAAGTAGGAGGGGTCTCCATTGAAGATAAGATGAAAAAAAATTGGTTGAGATGGTTTGGGTACATGAACCGAATATCTACAAATGCTATGGTAGAATAGGCGACTATTAGATAAAGGCTCAAGGCAAAAGGGGTGGAGGAAAAGTTAGGAAGACTTGGAAAAAGACTAGGAAATGATATGAAGTATTTCTTGCTAGCGAAAGATTTGGTGCAAGCCCGATCATAGTGGTGTACAGTATACCCCACTTAATGGCATAAGGCTTGGTTGTTGTTGTGTGTTGCTGTTGTAGTAAGGCCCAAAACATTGCATAAATTGGGGCTTGTACTCAAGAATATTAACGTAAAGCCTTACATTAGTTTTAAAACATCATGGAAAGGTGAAGGTGAAAACAAGTGGATTTATTGATGATTTTTTGCCACTCAGTACTACGATCTGGTGGTATTCCTCTCCACATGGAAGTGGGAGGTCTTAGGTTCGAATCTCGTGAATGGCGAATTTGATACCAAATTAGGTTGCCATTTGTGTGGCTTAGCCAAACTCCCCCTCCTCTTAATGTAAAAATATCGATGTTCAAATTTTCAAAATCGTATAAAAATCGTGACTTTTTTTTTTGTCTAAAATGCAATTTTATATTTTCACAAAATATTTCACTGAACATTAATTAAATATTTATAAGACATTTGAAAGTTGTTCTACCAATTATAGAGCCACAAATGCATTTCTAATAGATTATTTAAGTTGAAACCTAAAATTAACCGAAAACATATTAGTTGGGCATAAAACATTGCTAAAATGGGGTTACATCTCAAGAAATATTAACCGAAATTATTACACTAATTTTAAAACCATCCTGGTGAGGATAAGGTTGAAAAAAATATATTTAATAATGATTCTTGTACTAATTTGCAAAATCGCCTAAAATCATGACCAACATTTTTTGTGTTTGTAAATTTTCTATTTTTTTGTGAGCATTAAGAAAATCTTTATAGGGCATCTGAAAGTGGTTCTACTAATTTTTGAGTCACAAATGTATTTCTAATAGAATATTTAAACCATGACCCAAAAAATAAGTAAAAAAATAGCAGTAAGGCCGAACATTGCCTAAACGGGGTCTATATTCAAGAATATCATAAAAAAAGTCTTATATTAATTTTAGAAACATCATTGTGAGGCAAAGGTGAAAACTAATAGATTTAATGAAGATTTTTATATGAATTTGCAAAACCGACTAAACAATGAGCAACCATGTTTTTGTGAGAAATGCAGATCTTTTATCTTCCCAAAATATTTTGCGTTAGCATTAAGAGAATATTTGTAATGCATTTGGAAAGGTTTATATTTGTAATGCATTTGGAAAAGTTTCTACAATTTATTGAGCCACAGATTTAGTTTTAATGGTATATTTAACTTGAAACCTAAAAATTATAAATGAAAAAAATATTTGTAGTGAGGCCCAAATCCTTGCCTGAACGTGGGAAAGTTATTCATTAATTTTAAGTACCTCACAGTAAGGCGAATGTGACAACAAATGGACTAAATGATGATTTTCATAAGAATTTGCAAAACCAACAAAATACAATGAGTGTTAACTCTCGTCAAATATTTATCGTGACATTAAGAAAATCTTTACAAGACATTTGTAAGTGGTTTTACCAATAGTTGAGCCACATATGTATTTATAGTAGAATATTTAAGCCGAAACCTAAAAAATAAGTGAAAAAAAAAAATTATAATGAGGCCCAAAACGTTTCTCAAACGGTGTTTCACCCTCAAGAAATATCAATAGAAACTCTTACATTAGTTTTAAAAACCGAGTCATCTAGATGTAGGCCTTATGACACCAAGTCAATTACTTGTTACAAAACTTTTAATTGCTAACAAAGGCTCCACGCCTATAGCCGTATGCTATCATGTTACTTAGTACTACGGTCTGGTGGTATACCTCCTCATTTGTAAGTGAAAGGTTTTAGATTCAATTATCGTCAAAGGTGAAGTTGAACCACATTATTATTGTAAGCCCATTCTAAGGTTTAGCCCACTCTTCTACCCCTTAGTGTAGATACAATCGTTTGTTCAAATAAATAAATAAATAAAAGACGACTCCACATCTGCAGCCATGTGCTTTGTGAAAGACTAATATATTTCTCATTTGATTGCACTTTCGTTCTCTAAATCCAGTTCTTTTGGAGACCAATAACTTAATGAACTAGACATTAAGTCTATAATTATACCAAAAGACTTCACACGTATGTACTGTGCAAGTTGAGAATCAAGTCCCTCATTTAGTCTTCATTTATACCCAAACTGTTAGTCTGTTAATCCATTTATAAACTTGTACAAATTGTTAGTACAAGAGTTATAAAAGCTTGCAATATTAAAAGACCGATACCCGTACTACTTTATGAAAGTCGACAATCGCTCATTTTAATCGCACTTTGAAGATATCGCAGGAAATTACACACCCATCAGTGTGTTTATCATGTGATTATAATCTTGTACGATTGATAGACAGTCCATTTAGAACAAGAATTATAAAGGCTTAAGATTTGATAATATTTTTGTAAAAATTTGCAAAATCACCTAAAAATCGTTAGTGTTAGCCCATGTTTTTGTGTGTGAAAAATACGAATTTTCTATTTTTCAAGAGCATTAAGAATACTTTAACCCAAACCCAAAAAATAATATAAAGAAAAACAGTGGTGAGGTCCAACATTGCCTAAACGGGGTATATACTCAAGACTATGAACATAAACTCTTGCATTAATTTTAGAAACATCACACTGAGGCAAAGATGAAAACTAATAGATTTAATGATGATTTGTGTACAAATTTGCAAAACTAAGGAAAAATAGTGAGCAACCACAAATTTTGTGAGAAATCCAAATCCTTAATCTTCACAAAATATTTTTCGTTAACATTAGGTCAATTTATTTATAAAGCATTTGGAAGGAGTTTGACCAATTATTGAGCCACAAATTTAGTTTTAATAGAATATTTCAGCCAAAACCTAAAAAATTAAAAAAATTAAAAAATTGTAGTGAAGTCCAATTCTTTGCCTTAACAAGGGTCTATACTCAAGTATCGATGGAAAGTTATAAATTAATTTTAAGTGCCTCATGGTAAGGTGAATGTGAAAACAAATTGACTTAATGAAGATTTTTATACAAATTTACAAAACTGACAAACCACATTTTTTGTGACAAATGCAAATGTTTCATTTTCGTAAAAAAAATTCCGCGACGTTAAGAAAAACTTCACAAGATATTTAAAAGTGGTTTTACCTGTTATTAAATCCACAAATGTATTTTGTAGAATATTTAAGCCGAAACTTAAAAAATAAAAGAAACAAATTGTAATGAAGCCCAAAACATTTCTCAAATGATGTTTCACCCTCAAGACATATCAACATAAATTTTTACATTAGTCTTCAGAACCAAGTCATCTAGATGTAGGTCTTATCAAACCAAGTCAATTACATGATACAAAACTTTTAATTGCTAAAAAAGACTCCACGCTCAGTTTAAACGCATAGAACAAATGTTGATGGAAAATGCTCACCCATCAATGTGTTTGATCTTGTCACTAGTCTTGTAAACAAGTTAGAAAGTCTTATTTTATGATATAAAAAGTCTTTATTTATCTTACATGAGTTTTGGATTTTTTTTTTTTTTTATTTTGTAATGGGAAATACGTCTACAAGTTGCAGAATTGGCAGAAGAGTTACACAAAGAAATCAACCCGAACAGAAAATTTAACAAATAATATTGCGCCATACCAATGAAATCAGCCATGTTCATATCACTGAAAGAGATAGGAAACTGATTTGTCGGAATCAATATTAATTAACGACCATAACTAGAGATAGCTTGTTCTTAATTTCTTATAAATAGGATAGCAGGTTTGAACTAAGCATCACATTCACAGCAAGCAAATTAGATCATTAACAGAGAACAAAAAAGAGAGACCATCCCAATCCCAACTACACTATACGATATGGCTTCACCTGTACTACCAAGCCCTTTTCTGCTGAAAGCAGATATCAACAACAAGTATTTGCGCTATCAACTTGATGCAGAAAGTGACCTTCATGAGATTGTCTAGTTTTCTGAGGACAATGAAAACAGCAGGTTCATAAAATTCACCACCGAGAAGCCAAACACTGAGGACTACGCCGACAAGAATTACATGCATATCAAATGCTCCTACAACGGCAACTGCTTGAGAAGGGTGGACCAAAACAGACTATTGGCCCTGGCCGCAGCTGCTGACCGAAACAAAACCAAAGACAATTGGGCTTGCACATTGTTCAAGGTCGAGCCAATCGGACCACCTGACAGCAACAACCTAATCACGCGCTGCCGATTACGTCACTTGCAAAGCGACCTTTTAACCAGGCCGTTCATTGAAAACAGATTCGAATTACACCTCAACCAAAAAACACCTGATGCTGGATGGGTGGATATCTACTCAATCTCCCAAGTCAGATGTTGATGATCAGTATGCATGATGTTTGTGGGTAACATCTCTGAAACCCTTACGAGACTTCACTTGTCCCATTTGGGTCACCTATGGGTTTAAAAGGCTTTTTGCATGTGCGAATGCAATCGTGTTCCCCGTGAAAGTGGCATTGGTTTTCATCACTACTTTTTTCCTTGTTTTTAGTTTTTGAATTTCGCTGTAATCCGTGTGTTTATAGCAATAATAATAAATTCATGTCTTATCTTTGTGTTTGGATAAGTCATCTACAAGTGTATGATTAACTAGCTTTTAGTGTAATCCGTGTGTTTGTTGCAATAATAATAAAGATTGGTAATTCAACTGTCTAACTAATCTGCATGTTCAAAACTCAACTCAATTAGATTTTTTTGCTTTGCTTGAAATTGGGGAGCTTAATGGATAGCGACGAAGTACCCAAGATATCTTTTTTATATATCTAAACCATAAATTTGGAATTAGGGATCGTTAGATATAACCAAACACAATGTTTGAAAAATTCAAATTTCAGTTAATCATTTTTTCAGAGGGACTCAAAGTTCACGTGGGGAATTGACGACGGAGCTCGCAAGGGGAGAGTATTTCTTTTTTGCAGCAAACGGTAAAAACGGTGGTGAAAAACTCGAGAAAATTGGCCCTTAAGTGTCATTTTTTGCAGCGAAGAGCAGGTATCCCATGTCTTTATAAATTCCTCCTTCCTGCATATCTTCTCGGGTACAATTGGCAGATATCTTCCGAAGGGCTTTAGGAAATTAGAAATAATAATTTTTTTAGTTAAAATAGTTCTTGATATTTGCATAACTCCTCACTTTGGTCCCTAAGATTTGAAATCGATGGAATTGGTCCTTGAGTTTGTCCACAATCAATCATTTTTGGAATTCCGTGAAAAATCTCCATAAAATAAGGATAAAATGAAAAAAAAAAATACCCTCAATTTTTGTTACATCATGTTGGCCTATTGTTTATTACATTGAGGGTAATTTTGTCATTTTAATTATTATTTAACACAATTTTTCACCGAAGGACCAAAATTATTGATGGTGGACTATCTCATGGACCACTTCTATGATTTTGAATCTCAGAGACCAAGGTGATGAGTTAGGCAAATCTCAAGGACTCCATTTTGACTAAAAAGCCTTATTTTTGACATTTACTATCCAACTTGAGGGGACTATGCAGAATTAATATGATCAAATCATTTTTTTATATATACAAATTATAGCGTTTATGAAATAAATATAGTTAGTTGTTAAAAGAGAGAGATCA
The DNA here is from genome assembly GCF_042453785.1 of Malus domestica. Lineage (NCBI taxonomy): Eukaryota > Viridiplantae > Streptophyta > Magnoliopsida > Rosales > Rosaceae > Malus > Malus domestica. Next base: position 3,289,521 of record NC_091670.1, on the reverse strand, counting down.
TTGGAATCAAAGTCGCACCAACATGCGTATACATGATTATAAGAATCATCTACGATATTGATAAAATCATATTCTATTACTTTGATTTTATGAATGACTTACTTTCTTTGATATGATGTGCGAGATGAATTGATTGTGACCATTATTCTGGTAGTATTATTATGTATGTTGGTTTTACTATATATATATATATATATATATATATATATATATATATATATAAGTGTTGAAATATCCCACATCAACTATATCTCTAAGTGTAGAAGAGTATAAATATCATATCCTCACTCTATCTAACACCGAGGCCTTTTGTGATAAAACCTCACACTTGACGGATAGCACTACACTGTTATGTGTTTACTGTTATATGAAACTCCTAGCTGCTCTGATGTGATGTGATAATAATGGGATCTAAACCTTGAATATATGTTCCCAAGTGGGGAGGTTGATTAGGAAAATTTGTAGCAACTTTTGATTTATTATCAATGAATGTTTTGATTCAAATTCACTCACATCGTAATTATCTTACTATGGTTTCGTTATTAAGTTGGCTTGTGAAGTCATCCCTCAATGGGGCCATATGGTCAATTTAGTGACAGGCAGGATATCTCGATCTCCTAACTTGTGTTATTGGGGTCGGGGTGTCAAAATGATTGGATTAACAACGAGGACATCCGAGGTAATGTGAAATTTCATTCCTAGATTTCACTATTGTAATTTACGTATTTCGTATTTGCAAGATTTTATAGTATTTTCGCAAATTTAAATTAATTTTATATTTTATTTACTTAATTACAAAGTTTGAATTTTTGAAAATAATCATTTAAAATCCGTAGACCTTTGGAGATCACTCTTAATGTTTTCTAATTGAGCTCGACCCCACGAGCTTATAGGCAAAGGCCGTTCGTGAATTGGGACGAGAAAGGAGACATTATGGACGTTAGAAGTTTTTGAAAAAAATAAAAAAAATTAGAAGCTGCCAGATGACAGCAAGAGAAAGAGAGAGGAAGTTGATGTTGCAGTAGAGAAAAGGAGGGTGGAGTGACCATTGGGGGAGGAGAGCAAGATGGGGAAAGGAGGGAGGAGAGAATGAGGGAATCGGATCCCCCATTTGACCCATTTTCCTTCGTGACCTGACCCAGTTTGTGTAGCCATTTCTGACCGTTTTCCATCAGTTTTTTTCGGCGAACCACATCAAACAACCTCCTGGGGGAACACTCCATGGCCTCCCCTCTAACTATTCCACCCCAAAATAAATGGAATTTGGCCTTGAAATTGTGAAACCCGCACAGTGGGTGCGACGAGGTTCGTCGTGGCGATCTATCAAATCTGAAGGTAACTTTGTCAACCACCACCACCATAAGACTCCCCTCAACCTTAGGAACAAATCACAAGCAGTGGTGGAGGCGTCAGAGCTACTATGGAGGTTGAATCGAGGACACCCAAATTCTAGGGTTTCGGTGGATCGAGGGAAATTCCGAGCACTTTCCATCCGAATTGGACTTTAGCTCAGGTATGAAAATTACTCCCCTCATTGAGATCTACATGCCTATAAAATTTGGTAATTTTCTTGAAATAGTTGAATTTTTTGGCGAGACAGGCACGATAGGCCACTACATGCATCGGATCATGGGTCAAGACCCCACCTGACCATCCTAGGCTAATTTTGATACCCCGATTCCATATATGACATTTGTTTAGTGAAATCCCGATATTTAATATAGTTTCATAGTTGACCGCCTAGTCGGCCGCCACTTGATTATTCTATGAATTGAAGATCCGACCGTTAGATCGACACCGAATTTGTTTCCCATCTTGTTTCCTTATTTAACTTTTGTTTCGTTCAACCCTTCTAAATTGAGTACTTGGTTCTTGTATTATTTCTTCAAGCCGTTGCTATATTTCTTAGACTTCCGCTCGGTTCTGTTGAGTAATCCGGAACTGGGTTTCCGCTGGGGTTCCATTGAGTGATGGCCCGGAATCCCTTCTAACCTGTGATTCCATTGACTGATGGTCTAGAATCGTTTCCACTTGGATTCCATTGAGTGATGGTTCGGAATCCCTTCTAATCTGCAATTCTGTTGAGTGATGGTCTGGAATCGTATCCACTTGGATTACATTAAGTGATGGTCTGAAATCCCTTCTAATCTGTGATTCCATTTAAGTGATGGTCCGGGATCGTATCCACTCAAATTCCATTGAGAGGTTTGGAATTCCTTTGACTTTGCGGGTTCGTTAAGTGGTCTGACATCACATCATTTGACTTGTTTGTTACTTGGATTTGATTTCAGCTTCAGAGATGTAGGCTTCGGCCAAATTATGTCACTCTAACCCTGCATTTCGATGTATTGTATGTGTTATTGATTGTTGTGATTATTGAATGGTGTTTGGAAGCATATGTGTGTGTGAATGGCAAGATGACTAGAGAATATTGTTGTGCTTCGTCAAATGTTCCTTGAGATGTTGCATACCCGAATCGTGGTATTACGTGATGATTGTTTGAGTGTAGTGAAAGACGAACTACGAATGGCTTGATCCCTGTTTAAGGTACGTAGGCAGTCTAACGAGATGGTTAGATGCATCCATAAAGTGTACGAAAAATTACTACGCAGTTGGACCGTGAGTTGTGCTTTGTACATATCTCAGAGGCAGGGTACGTTATATATACATGTAATGGGTGACGTCACGCGTCAATCCTGGATGAATGTCGGAATCAGGGCGTGACAGGTAAAGTAGTATGGTCTCCATTGAAGATAAGATGAAAGAAAATTGGTTAAGATGGTTTGGGTACATGAATTGAATATCTACAAATACTATGGTAGAATAGGCGACGATGAGATAGAGGCTCAGGGCAAAAGGCGTGGAGGAAAAGTTAGGAAGACTTGGAAAAAGACTAGGAAATGATATGAAGTATTTGTAGCTAATGAAAGATTTGGGATAAACCCGATCATAGTGGTGTACAGTAGACCCCACTTAATGACATAAGGCTTGGTTGTTGTTGTGTGTTGTTGTTGTAGTAAGGCCCAAAACATTGCATAAATTGGGGCTTGTACTCAGGAATACTAACGTAAAGCCTTACATGGTTTGGGTAAATTAACGTAAAGCCATACATTAAGTCATGTGCTTTGTGAAAGAATAATATATTTCTCATTTAATTGTACTTTCGTTCTCTAAATCCAGTTCTTTTAGAGACCAATACCTTAATGAACGAGACATTAAGTCTATAATTATACCAAAAGACTTCACAACTATGTAGTGTGCAAGTTGAGAATCAAGTCCCTCATTTAGTCTTCATTTATACCCAAACTATTTGTCTGTTAATCCATTTATAAACTTGTACAAATTTTTATTATAAGAGTTATAAAAGCTTGCAATATTAAAAGACCTATAGCCATACTACTTTATGAAAGTCGACAATCGTTCATTTTAATCGCACTTTGGAGATATTGCAGGAAATTACACACCCATCAGTGTGTTTATCATGTAATTATAATCTTGTACGACTAACAGACAATCCATTTAGAACAAGAATTATAAAAGGCTTAAGATTTTTACCCCATTTAATGTAAGAATTATAATCTTGTACGACTAACAGACAATCCATTTGCAAAATCGCCTAAAAATCGTGAGTGTTAGCCCACGTTTTTTGTGTGAAAAATGCAAATTTTCTATTTTTCAAGAGCATTAAGAAAATCTTTATAGGGCATCTAAAAGTGTTTCTACGAATTATTGAGCCACAAATGTATTTCTAATAGAATATTTTAACCCAAACCCAAAAAAGAATAAAAAAAACAGTAGTGAGGTCCAACATTGCCTAAACGGGGTATATACTCAAGAATATCAACAAAAACTCTTACATTAATCTTAGAAACATCACACTGAGACAAAGATGAAAAATAATAGATTTAATGATGGTTTGTGTACGAATTTGCAAAACTGAAGAAAATCAGTGAGCAACCATATTTTTTTGTGAGAAATGCAAATCCTTGGTCTTCACAAAATATTTTTCATTAGCATTAGGACAATACATTTATAAAGCATTTGGAAAGAGTTTTACCAATTATTGAGCCACAAATTTAGTTTTAATAGAATATTTAAGCCGAAATGTAACATCCCATGTAGCCCAGGGGAGTGGATCCTATAAGCCTTATATGTATATTCTCATCTCTACCTAGCACGAGGCCTTTTGAGAGCTCACTAGCTTCAGGTTCCATTGGAATTCCGAAGTTAAGCGAGTTCGCACGAGAGCAATCCCATGATATGTGACCCATGGGAAGTTCTCGTGTGAGTTCCCAGAAACAAAACTGTGAGGGCGTGGTCGGAGCCCAAAGCGGACAATATCGTGCTACGGCGAAGTCGTGCCCGTGATGTGGTGGGGGCCCGGGCCAAGATGTGACACGAAACCTAAAAAATAAATTAAAAAAAAATGTAGTGAAGCCCAACTCTTTGCCTTAACAATGGTCTATACTCAAGTATCGTTGGAAAGTTATGAATTAATTTAAGCGCCTCATGGTAAGGTGAATGTGAAAACAAATGGACTTAATGAAGATTTTTATACAAATTTACAAAATTGACAAACCACATTTTTTGTGAAAAAATGCAAATGTTTCATTTTGGTAAAAAAAAAATTCGTGACGTTAAGAAAAACTTAAAAAGATATTTGAAAGTGGTTTTACCAGTTATTAAATCCACAAATATATTTATAGTAGAATATTTAAACCGAAACTTAAAAAATAAATGAAAAAAATTGTAATGAGGCCCAAAACGTTTCTCAAACAATGTTTCACACTCAAGAAATATCAACATAAAGGTTTACATTAGTCTTCAGAACCAAGTCATCTAGATGTAGGTCTTATCAAACCAAGTCAATCAAATGATACAAAACTTTTAATTGCTAAAAAAGACTCCCACGCTCAGTTTACACGCACAGAATAGATGTTGATGGAAAATGCACACCCATCAATGTGTTCAATCTTGTAACTATATATTGGAAAACTAAATATTTAGAAGAAAAGGAATGTAAATATTTTGTAATTATTAAGTTTTTGTTTAGGAAAAGTTTTATGTCCTTTATTTGTTTCCTTTTGTAACAAGGATTGTATGTACCTTATTATTCAGAATTATGGAATACATAAATCTATCTCGTATAATTCTATTTGGTATCAGAGCCAACTGTAACCCTAATCCCTAATCCCTAATCCCACCATCATGCTGCTTATGTCGTGAGAAGGAAAGGTGTTTGGGTTTTTATGTTGCATCCTTGTTGCAGAAAAGCTAAGTGCAGTACAGGGGGCCGTGTACTGCTATAGCGTGTGTGCGTGTTTTTTTTGTGGTGTCCCGTGATCAATGGCAGGAGAAGAAGGTGCGGCAGGACTGAAGTTGGAGGGTGGGGCATATGGCTCTACCCACGGCTCAACTCTGAATCCGGTTGTTATCCAGAGTGATGCTTTGGCTGTACCAAGTACTGTAAAGCTGAATGGGACAATCTATCCTCTATGGTCCAAGGTATTGGAGATGCATGTCGCTAGACGTGGTAAGAAAGGGTTCGTGACAGGGAGCTTCAAGGAGCCTAAGGAGAATAATACTGAGTATGAAGCTTGGGAGATGGGGAACGCAATTGTGAAAGAGTGGTTGATTAACTTCATGGATCTTACCATCATAGGCTTTGTCATTCATCTTCATACAGCTAAAGAAGTATGGGACAAGGTTGCTCGAACGTATTATGATGAGTCTGATATTTCTCATATTTATGAGTTGAAGGTGAAGTCATTCCAACTTCGCCAGGAAGGGAGACCTATCGGGGTATACTATGCCGATCCCAAAGCAGTTTGGCAAGACTTGGATCAAAGGAGACCATTCAAGATAGAATGTGTTGTTGACTTGAAGGCATTACACTCCTAGAAGAAATTCAACTGGATCGTGTGTATGTTTTCCTAGCAGGGCTTGATGATATTTTTGATAAAGTGTGTAGTGATATTTTAAGAACTCAACCTTTACCATATGTGGATGAGGTGTTCTCCATTATTAGGCGAGAAGCACAACGCCATGCAACTATGATGGGAGGTAGTGGTGTGGAGAACCAATGAGGAGCTTCTCCTATAGCTATGGTATCATGGCCACCTTCGGGTAGCCAGTTTTTTAACCCATCTCCAATGGCCAATTCTCGGTCATTCACTCGGGAAAATAAAGATGATCTGAAGTGCACTTTTTGTGGTCAAACTCGTCATACAGAGGATACATGTTTTCAGAAACATGAAGTACCAAAATGGTTCCCCGAATTGAAGAAGAAATTACGTTCCAAGGAACGAGCCAGTAATGGAGCAAGTGGAAGCCGAGCATCCATTGCCACTACCACCAAGGATGTCGTGCCCTCCTCAAGTGATCCAAGTCAAAGCTTGTTGACCAGGACCACTCTTAGTGAAACCTCGACCACTCCAGGTAGTATGGGGCGTGTTCTTTTAGCCTCTGATATGGAACATCATACAGATTGGATTCTAGACTCGGATGCAACTGATCATATGACTTTTGATAAGAATTTATTTTCTAGTATGACAACAAGTCCACGGAAATATATAGCAACTGCCAACGGAATAACAGCACTGGTTTTGGGGGCTGGCACAGTGCACCTCACGCCGGCCCTTCCTCTTCATCACTGCTTGCTTGTTCCCTCGTTATCTCATAATTTGTTATCTATTCCTCAAGTTACTGAGCAATTAGATTATGTTGTACTTATGTATCCAATGTTTTGTTTGCTTCAGGATATTCAGACCAAGGAGATAATTGGGCATGGCATTAAAAGAGAGGGGTTATATTATGTGGATAACGTCATTCCTGGCAGAGCCAATACGGTTCGAGCATCTCGTACTAATAATTTACAAGAAGTGTGGTTATTGCATTGTCGGTTGGGACATGCTTCCTTTGGTTATTTAAGGCGTATGTTGCCTAGTTTATTTCATGAAATAAAAGAATCAAACTTGCATTGTGAAGTATGTATTCTCGCGAAGAGTCATCGCGCTTCGTTTCCTCCTAGTATGAATAAAAGATTGTTTCCTTTTGATCTTGTGCATTTAGATGTTTGAGGTCCCTCTCTCGTTAGTACTACGTCTAAAGTTAAATGGTTTATTACTTTTGTTGATGATTGCACTCGTATGATGAGGATTTATGTGATAAAAAATAAAAGTGATGTGAGTATGGTGTTTCGGTCTTTTTTCTCAAATGGTAGCAATACAATATTCTCTGTTATTAAAGTTCTCCGTTCTGATAATAGAGGAGAGTATATTGGTTCCATGTTGTCTGGCTTTCTTTAGGAGCAAGGAATCCTACATGAGACTACTTGTTCTCGTACCCCACAACAAAATGGGGTTGCTGAGAGAAAGAATCGTCATATCCTGAAAACTACAAGCAAGGCAGCCGAGAAGTCATGGAAGGGTTTGTGTGAATAATGGAAACCGTGCTTTGCTCATTGGTGCATCTGTACCTAAACGGCTCTGGCATGAAGCCGTCACTTATGCGGTGTATGTTTTTAATCGTATGCCTTCTCGGGTTGTGGACTTTAGAACACCTTTTCAAGTATTGACCGATTTTGTACCCATCGTATCAAGTAATCATCTTCCTCCTCGTGTATTTGGGTGTGTAGCTTATGTTCATATCCACAAGATTCATCGGAGTAAGTTAGATCCGTGTGCTCATAGGTGCGTTTTTATAGGATTTGCTCCTCAACAAAAAGGGTATAAGTGCTACCATCCTGAAACTCACCATATGTATGTGACCATGGATGTTACTTTTTCTAAATCCGAGTTCTTTGATGCTTCGGTTTCAACACTTTCCGATCACCAGGGCAGACTACTAGTGATGATCTCAGGTGGTTGGAAATAAGTAGCTTAGGGGGACCATTTGGTGATAAACATAGTAACGGAGACTCTTAGCAAGGAAGTGCCAAGAATGTGGATAGTGGTTCTCGGCAATAGGCCGAGTGTGATGCGGGAAAGGGTGCTGCCGAGTGTGATGAAAGGGTTTCCTAGGAAATTACCGAGTGTGATGCAAGGGCTCAACTGGAAAGTGCTGATCCAGGTACGCCGCTCCAACAGCAAGTAGCTACCAAACCCACAACCCCCTCTCTCTCGAGCTCGATAGTGCCACCCTATGTGTCTTCTCTGAATATTCCTGAGGTAAGCACTACTAATGCTCATGTAACTAATCAAGATAACATTATGAGTACATATCAATTGTCGCCAAGGAAAAATCGTGGTGTTCCTCCTGACAGGTTTTCTCCTGAAGGGAAAGTGAAGTACCCAATAGCTAACTAGGTGTCATGCTCGAACCTTGCATCATAACGTCAAGCCTGGGTTAACAATGTGGAAGCAATCCAAGTACCAACCCGAGTTGAGGAGGCATTGAAGGATCCTAAATGGCCTGCTGCAATGGATGAGGAAATGATGGCACTACATAAAAATGATACATGGGAGATAATGAAGCTACCCAAAGGAAAGAAGCCAGTTGGGTGTAGATGGGTCTTTACAGTTAAATACAAGGCGGATGGATCGGTAGACAGATATAAAGCAAGGTTAGTAGCAAAGGGTTATACTCAAACTTATGGCATTGATTATCAGGAAACTTTTTCTCCAGTAACAAAGATGAATACGATACGTGTTCTGATTTCTTTAGCTGCAAACTTAAATTGGCCACTAAAACAGTTTGATGTGAAAAATGTATTTCTTCATGGGTACTTGGAAGAAGAGGTATATATGGATTTTCCTCCGGGGTACAATGCCAAAGGGAAAACCGGACTGTGTAGATTGCGAAAGTCACTCTATGGACTTAAGCAATCACCTCGTGCGTGGTTTGGTAGATTTACTCAGGTTATGAGGAGGATTGGGTATTATCAAAGCCATTCGGATCATACATTATTTGTGAAACGGGGAAGTGGTAAAGTGACTGCTTTAATCATTTATGTTGATGACATGATAATAACTGGTGATGATTTGGAAGAGATGGTGAAGCTTGAACAAAACCTAGCTGCAAAATTTGAGATGAAGAGTTTGGGAGACTTAAAGTATTTTCTTGGCATGGAAGTCGCTTGATCATCTAGAGGTATTTTCTTGTCTCAACGTAAATATGTTCTGGATTTATTAAAGGAAATAGGCATGTTGGGGTGTAAGCATGTGGACACTCCTATCGTAGAGAAACATTATTTGGGGATTTATCCAGATCAGGAACCGGTTGATAATGGTAGATATCAAAGACTGGTGAGGAGATTGATTTATCTATCTCACACTCGTCCAGATATTGAGTATGCGGTAAGTGTGGTCAGTCAATTTATGCATTCACCAAGTATGGATCATATGGAGGCAGTAATGAGAATCTTGGCATACTTGAAGTCTGCTCCGGTTAAAGGAATTTTGTATGAATGTCATGGACATATGAGGATCGAGGGATTTACAGACGCTGATTGGGCAGGTGATGTGACTGATAGAAGATCTACATCTAGGTATTTTACATTCGTTGGACGTAATTTGGTTACGTGGCGAAGTAAGAAGCAAAATGTGGTATCAAGATCTTCCGCTGAAGCCGAATATAGGGGAATGGCACATGGTGTGTGCGAGATGTTATGGTTATGAATGTTACTTTGGAGTCTTGGTTTCAAACAAAAGAAGGCAATGAAGTTGTATTGTGATAATAAGTCCGCTAGAGAGATAGCCGAGAATCCGGTACAGCATGACAGGACTAAGCATGTTGAAGTTGATAGACATTTTATCAAAGAAAAGCTGGAGAAGAAGATTGTGTCAATACCATTTGTGAATTCAAATGAACTGCTTGCAGATGTTCTTACCCACATTGTATGTAGTAGAAGGTTTGGTGATTTGCTTGTCAAGTTGGGCATGAGTGATATTTATGCTCCAACTTGAGGGGGAGTATTGGAAAAGTAAATATTTAGAAGAAAATGAATGTAAATATTTTGTAATTATTAAGTTTTTGTTTAGGAAAGGTTTTATGTCCTTTATTTGTTTCCCTTTGTAACAAGCATTGTATGTACCTTATTATTCAGAATTATGGAATACAGAAATCTATCCCATATAATTCTATTCTATAGTCATGTACAAGTTAGAAAGTCTTATTTTATGATATAAAAAGTCTTTATTTATCTTATATGAGTTTCGGATTTTTTTTTTTTTTTTTGTTTTGTAATGGGAATTACATCTACAAGTTGCAGAATTGGCAGAAGAGTTATACAAAGAAATCAACCCGATCAGCTAATTTAATAAATATTGCGTCACACCAATGAGATCAGCCTTATTCATATCAATGAAAGAGATGGGAAACTGATTTGTCGACATTAATATTAATTAAAGACCATAACTTGAGCTAGCTTGTGCTTAATTTCTTACGCATAGGATAGCAGGTTTGAACTAAGCATCACATTCACAGCAAACAAATTAGATCATCAACAGAGAATAAAAAAGAGAGAGCATCCCAATCCCAACTACACTACGATATGGCTCCACCTGTACTACCAAGCCCTTTTCTGCTAAAAGCAAATACCAAAAACAAGTATTTGCGCTATCAACTTGATGCAGAAAGCGACCTTAATGAGATTGTCCAGTTTTTCGAGGATAATGAAAACAGCAGGTTCATAAAGTTCATCACCGAGAAGCCAAACAATGAGGACTACGCCGACAAGAATTATGTGCATATCAAATGCTCCTACATTGGCAACTACTTGAGAAGGGTGGACCAAAACAAGCTATTGGTCCTGGCCGCAGCTGCTGACCAAAACGAAACCAAAGACAATTGGGCTTGCACATTGTTCAAGGTCGAGCCTGTCGAACCACCTAACAGCAACAACCTAATCACGCGCTGCCGATTACGTCATTTGCAAACCGACCTCTTAACCACGCCATTCATTGAAAACATATTCGAATTAAGCCTCAACCAAAAAACACATGATGCTAGAGGGGTGGATATCTACCAATTATTGATCCACAAATGTATTTCTAATAGAGCATTTAAATCGAAACCCAAAAAATAAGTAAAAAAATAGTAGTGAGGCCAAACATTGCCTAAACGGGGTCTATACTCAAGAATATCAACAAAAAAGTCTTACATTAAGTTTAGAAACATCACGGTGAGGCAAAGGTGAAAACTAATAGATTTAATGATAATTTTTGTATGAATTTGGAAAACTGATCGAAAACAGTGAGCAACCACGTTGTTGTGAGAAATGCAAATCTTTAATCTTCACAAAATATTGTCCGTTTGTATTAGGAGAATATTTATAAACATTTGGAAGTGGTTTTACCAATTATTGAGCCACAAATTTAGTTTTAAGGGAATATTGAAGCTGAAACCTAAAATATAAATGAAATAATTTGTAGTGAGGCCCAAATTTTTGCCTTCACAAGGGTCTATACTCAAGGATATCGACGAAAAGTTATAGATTAATTTTAAGTACCTCATTGTAAGGCAAATGTGAAAACAAATGGACTTAAGGAAGTTTTTTTTATACAAATTTAAAAAAACCAACAAAAAACTGTGAGAGTTAACCCACTTTTTTTTTGTGAAAATGCAAATGTTTCATTTTTATAAAATATTTTCTGTAACATTAAGAAAATCTTAACAAGACATTTGGAAGTTCTTTTACCAGTTATTAATTCACAAATGTATTTATAGTAGAATATTTAAGCCGAAACCTAAATAATAAGTGAAAAAAAAATTGTAGTGAGGCCCAGCACATTTCTCAAAAGGTACCCTCAAGAAATATCAATAGAAAGTCTTACATTAGTCTTAACAACTAAGTCATCTAGATGTAGGTCTTATGAAACCAAGTCATTTACAGGTTACAAAACTTTTAATTGTTAAAAAAGACTCCACGCCTAATGCCAATGCTGTCATGTGACAAATATTTTTAATCAAAGACTCCACATCTGTAGCCATGTGCTTTGTGAAAGACCACAAAACATTTCTCACTTAATTGCACTTTCGTTCTCTAATTAAGTCTATAATTATATAACAAAAGACTTCACATCGATGTACTATGCAAGTTGACAATCAAATCCCTCATTTAGTCATTAATTTATTAAAGAAAAGTAATTGAAGGGAAAAGGACACCCAAACTGTTAGTGTGTTAATCCATTTATAAACTTGTACAAATTTTTCAAGTTTGAAATATAAATTATTCCTTTTAACAAGGCTAGAACTGGTAGAAAATAGTTTGAAAAGCGTTCAAGGAAATCGATAGAGCATCTCTAGTGGAAATATATGAACGTGAAATGTGAAAGCTACATTTATATCTCATTGATCAAAGTTCTCTATTGGTGCAGTTCACCTAACGTGATTTTCACGGCCCCTCACCATACAGGTGGAGAAGCAAAACCCGCTCCCTGACACTTGACGCAGTGAAGCCAATAGAAAGCGTGGAGAATTAGAAATAGGAATCATAGCTGTGGAAGAAACCACTCGACTAGGAAAGAGACTGACTCACTCAATCAGACAAGACAATAGAAATCACACAACCAGAAAATTGAACCGAGCAAAGTATATGCAGGAAGATTTTAATTAACATTCACGACTGACTGACAGTTCATTTAGTCCAAGAATTATAAAGACTTGCAAATATTAAAATGAGTTTTAACGAAACACTTACGGTACTGTTTATTTTTAACGAAAATTCATATTTTTATCTTTTTTGATACTATTCATTACACATTTATTTGTTCTTTTTCATTAAAACTAAAGTTCTTTGAACTTTTCGTTAATTTTCTTTATTAAAAGATCTATAGCCATACTACTTTATGAACATCGACAACCGCTCATTTTAATCGCACATAGAAGATATTGCAGGAAAATGCACATCCATCATTGTGTTTTATCATGTAATTCTTGTACGACTGAGTGACCATCCATTTAGAACAAGAATTATAAAGGCTTATAATATATATTAAAAGCTCAAGTTATTATGAGACTCTTAAAATGTCCAACAATAACATGATAATTTTTAAGACTATCTCCAACCTTTAGGTTAAAACTTTCAATTTTTAACCTATAAACAACTTTTCTTCTCCAACCCTTATGGGTTAAATTTTTAGTATGCGATTTTTAAAAAATGAATTTAGGATAATTTTTTTTTTCTTAAAGTAACTTAAAAAAATGATGTAGACTGTCCTAATTTAATTCTATGAACATTTTAACTTAAAAAATATTTAGATTCCAATAAATATTGAAAAATTACTAAACCGACACTATGAAACTCGTGAAACGCTATGAAGGATATGAAACGCTCAAAACGAATTTTTTTTTATAATTAACTTAGTCATTGGATTTAAATTTAGACTGGTAGATCATTTTTTTACCGTTGTATTTTATCATATTAGATTTAAGTCGTTGGATTTAATGAATTTATAAATATAAAACTAAAACAAGTACACATATATGGTGGGCTAGCTCCACTAACCCAGGAGGAATCCTGGGTTAAATTTTGCTTAGAAATGAGTTTTGGGTTAAAACTCATATTTTCCCCCCAAGAGTTGGAGCAAATTGGGATAAATTTAGAACCTAAAATTTGAGTTTTCCAAATGTTGGAGTAGGTGAGAACTTAATTAAACCTTCTTCAGATGGCATTTAAAGAGATAAATATTTACATCTTGTAATTTGACTAACAAAATTGGATTAATCACTAGTAAATATTCAATGAAAAAAAAAAAGAAAAAAAAAAGACAAGTTCAAGGGAGAAACAAATCCCCAGAGTTAGACCCGACAATTTCTGACACGACATGAAAACAACACAAAAATAACAAGTTTCAGATCAACACGATAACTAATCGGGTCATTATTGGGTGACATGTTAATAACGGGTATACACGCGGGTAACACGTGGGTAACCCATTTCGACCCATTAAGAAAAAAATTATTTTGATAATCTTAAAGTTTAATTACAAAAAGATTTATTATAAAATACAATAGTCATATTAATATATACAATATATTCTATATTAAATATATAGTTTAGTATTATTATTCTATATAAGTTAAAAAAAAGTTTTAGTTGTTATTTATTTTTATTATGAGAATTCCTTATTATCATTATCATTACTGGGATAAATTTTACTTAACATGTTGTACAAAATTAAAATAAACTAGTATAGTATTTGTATTGAGAAGAACTAAGAAGACATACATACAAGTATGAAAAATATGAAAGAATATATAAACACTCGTGATTCATTATTATTCATTCACGAGTAGATAATGGTTACACTTATATTATCATTTAGATTTTTAAAATCCTCCAAACCCTCATGAATAATGTTTTTTATTTGAGGGAAAAATTAATAAAATTAATAATAATTATGGTAGAAGTGTAAAAATGTAATATATATATATATATATATATATACAATCACTCATAGTGATGAGCTTTACAACTTTCATGAAGGGGTCAGCTTCGAAATCCAACATTATAATCCATAAACCTTAAATTTATATTTAACCATTAATTTTCATTTATGCTTTATACTTCTTACTGAATTTCATTTTTAAAATTTTCTTTTTTGAAAACATGATTATTTGGCTGATGTAAGAAGATGAACGGTTCAGATCTTTGATATCACGTTTCATCGTAAGATAAATGAGAGTAAATATGTACCGTTGGATTCTATTTCACTTATATTATTATAATTTTTTTGGACGAAAAAACCCCTTCTCTATTCCAATATTTTCCAATTTTACCATTTGATCAATTTCGGTAAGCAAAAATATACTTAAAAGAAAAATGCGTTTTTATGTTTTGGATGCGACAATATAGTATGTATATACTTATTTAGTATTATGTTTTTTATTTGATTATTTATTGGTTTAAAATATATTTTCCTTAATGGGTAACGGGTTGGTTCATATTACCTGTTAATATTATTGGGTCGATTTCGGGTCGGGTCATTTTACCCATTTATTTTAACGGGTGTTACACGACACGACCCGTTAAGATATCGGGTATGACATGAAAATAGACGAATGATTTACAAAAAAATAAAGTAATAAACTTCCGTTACTGTACATATAAGAGCATCTTCAAAAAGTGCAAATCACTATGAAATGGTAAGAAAAAACAGTGATGTGAATTTAAACTAACCTAATAAATAGATTAATTCAAATCAAATTTACTCGCAAGTGCACAAATCAGTTGTAGTGAAAATATGTAAATACGAGATTGAATCTACCGGAGTTGATTTAACAATTTAATCCTATAACTATTACTTAACAAATTGAAATAAATATTGGATTTGTATCAAAGAATAATTAAAATTAACAATGCTTAAACAGAAATATGATTGAGAACAAATGTAAGAAAACACTAAGGCTTTGATTCCACCACTAATTGGCATACCCTAGTATCAAATTGTCAACTCCTGAATTATCAAATTAATGAAAACAACTTCCGTGCATATGACCGTGGTCAGGTACACATGCCAATAATTTCCCAAAGAGATGTGAATTTTACCGTCGTCAGGCTTAAACTCAACTATTTCTATAGTCTACATTTCCTTGGTCCAGTATACACAAACATGTAGAAATCCAATTAAGTGTGGTGAGAAACAAATTAACCACTTATCAACTTGGTCACGTCAAACAAATAGCTAATTTCTAGGAAGCCACACAAACCAATATTCGTCTACAGTCGAATCAAAATATAAGTTCATGATTCTCATTCACAAAGCATTGATAGTATCCAATTAATGGTCATAAATAAATTCATATGCAAATAATTTGGATATCAAAATCCTAAGCTATGGTCAAGCACAAAGAACCTAATATCAAAATTGCAAGTCAACTAATGAATGAAAACTAATCATCAATATGAAATTCACAAATTGAATAATCAAATAACTAGAATAATCATAATTAGGGCTTCCTCTTAGCCTTAGCTAAGAATTTAGAACCCCATGAACGAAGAATTCATAGTAATTCTAAGAAGGAAATTTTGCATAAAATAAAACTAGAGAAGAAGAACCAAATCAAATCCTCGCTGCCACTGCTACCCTGTCTGCTTTTATTTGCGCCCAAGTCTTCCAAAAAATAGGAATTCCAGTCAATTTGAAATTCTTTCCTAAGATATCTCCACCGCCTATTGGTCTTCAACCTAAGAATAAAATAACATTTAATTAAATGGATGAAGCCAATGTAATTAGGAAGACTAAAACATATAAGATGTGTCAAAAACTTGTTAAATTCCACTTTTATCAATAAGCATCTTAATCCTTATAAATTACAAAAACTAAAGTAATTTAATTAAAATAGTCTGAATGAGGCACTAACAAATATAAATAACAGGGTAACAATTGTAATAAATACGTGCCTATCAAACAGCAACTTTATTTTTAAACCAAAAAGTAAGTTCTGATGTGACTGACATAGAGACGCCAAAATTCATCAAAAGTAAACGTTCGAAGATTAGGTAATGAAACGAAATCATCGACGGTTGGAAATGGAAATCACAATTTAACGGTCATTTAGCTCCGATTTTGATGTATTTTTTAAACTACATTCCTCAATCCTAGAAGAATATAAAAAATGAACCCAATCATCAACTTCGAAATATTTACACTACTGGATACCTCAAAAGCTTACGTTCTACTTAATGTGAGTACAAAATAAACTTTAAATGTTTGTTGAATCTATTGTTTTGACGGCATAAGCAATCTACAAAACTAGTTTCCACGATCCAACTATCAAACTTGTTTGTATATACTCCGAGACTGCATATACCAAAAATCATCCAAAACAAACATTTCAAGATTTGGTAATGAGGTGAAATCCTTCGCATGTTAGAAACGAAAAATCAAGATTAAAAGGCTATATATAGGACCTTTGGTTTTGATAATTTTTTTGAAAAAACAGTAATTTAGAGTAAAACCATACACTGAATTGTCTTGATCATCAAATTCGATGATTTACCTTTGGAAATTAAATTAAAAATATAAGGGAAAAAAAATAATTTTTTCACTTTTGCTTGACGAATTAGGTGCAAGTTGTCAGATCAACTTCTAACGATTCGTCAGCCATCACTTATATATTCATTGGGCAAACCTAAAAATTCTCTCCTAATTTTTTGCCAAAACATCAATTTCGCAACTAGATAAATATAATTAAGTAACTTAGTTTTGAAACATCATAGAGAGGCGAAGGTGAAAACAAATAAGTTTTAAAATCGTGACACCTTTTTTGGGTAAAATGCAAAATTTTAGCATTAATGGAATATTTTCAAGGCATTTGGAAGTAGTTCTACCAACTAAACACATATAAGTGATGCACAAAATGTTGCTAAAATGGGGTTTCACTCTCAAGAAATATCAACAAAAAGTATTACATTAATTTTATAAACATCATGGTGAGGCGAAAGTTAAAACAAATAGATTTAATAATGATTTTTGTTCAAAATTGCAAAATCGTCTAAAAATCGTGAGTGTTACCCACGTTTTTTGTGAGCAGTAAGCAAATCTTTATAGCGTATCTTAAAGTGTTTTTACTAATTAATGACCCACAAATGTATTTCCAATAGAAAAACCCAAAAAATAAGTAAAAAAAAAAAGGTAAATTACACAAAACTACCTCAACTATTGGGTCATTAACAATACCTCATCTTTAAAAAGTTTCAATGTCATTGCAACAACTGACGGAATTGATAGACAACTGACGGAAGGTATGACTGTAATTGTATCCTGCTTGGATTTCATTGAGTGGTTCGATACACATTGTACTCTGCGATTCTGTTGAGTGGTCCATAATCATATCCACTCGGATTTCGTTGAGAGGTCCAAAATCCCTTCTACTCTGCGATTCCGTTGAGTGGTCCATAATCATATCCACTCGGATTTCGTTGAGAGGTCCAAAATCCCTTCTACTCTGCGATTCCGTTGAGTGGTCCGGAATCGTATCCTGGTATAGATTCCGTTGAGTGGCCTGGAATCCCACTTGGTGTTTTGGTTCCGTTGACTGGTCTAGGACCCGATATTGATGGATTTCATTGAGTGGTTTGAAATCACATCATTTGACTTGTTGGTTCCTTGGATTCAATTTCAGCTTCAGCGATGTAGGTTTCGGTCGAACTGTGTCGCTCTAGCCCTGCATTTCGATGTATTGTATGTGTTATTGATTGGTGTGATTATTGGATAGTGTTGGAATGCATGTGTGGGTGAATGGATAGATGGCTAGAGAATATTATTGTGCTTTGTTGAATGTTCTTTGAGGTGCTACATGCTTGAATTGTGGTATTATGATGAGACGTAGTGAGATATGTGATGAATGTTTGAGTGAAGTGAACTACGAATGGCTTGATCCCTATTTAGGGTACGTAGGCAATCTAACGAGGAGGTTAGATGTAGTCATAAATTATACAAAAAATTACTATGCGATTCGATTCTCGAGTTGTGCTTTGTGATAGGGATTTTACCACTTGCAAAAGTAGGGATAAAAACACTTAAAAATACTTGCAAGAGTACAAGGTTGTCATAGTATAGCAGCACAATGAAGGTCGTTTTCCACAGGGATTGAATGAATAATTTATGTTAAATCCAAATCTTAATTAATTATTTGAAAACAAAGTTTAGAAGAGGTTGATTTTATGACTTAAAATATTAAAAATGAATTTAATTGAAAACAATTAAATAAATTGGGAAAGTAAAGAAAACCAAAGAAAATAGTTTTGAAAATAAATTTAAGCACTAGGGTTTCGCCATCACCTTAACAATCATACATAGTTCTTCCATTTACTTATGAATTAAACATGCATATTTTGAAGGTTAGGTTTTCCTAAAGTATGCCCTACTTGGAACCTCCAACATAGAACGTATATCTAACATGCAACCCGTCTGTGGTGTCCAGATCAAATGTGAATATGCAAGACTTATAAAGTTTTGTGAAATCCTTTTGAAAAACCATATAACCCTTAAGACGTGTTGTCCATCCTAAGAAGTTACACATATTAACCACAAGAAGCCAACGCCAATTCTACGGATAGCCCTCCGCCAAAATTGCATCAAATTACTTTTCTAAATATCCTAATGGTGGCCAATCATCAATACAATTAGATAGTTTAAAGCACAATGATTAATAATTCAAAACTTACATGCATAATATCATAAGCAGATTAAAAAGAAACTACATATTCTTGCTAAGGGTCGTGCCTCACCCTAGCAAATGAAACTAGTTACTAACAACCATAAAACAAAATATTATTAAGAACATGGATAGAAAACACCTTGAAAATAAACTTGAATCCTCCAAAGTATTGTGTGCGTTCTCCTCATGTTCTCTCCTCCTCTTTTACCCTAATGGCTAAATATCTTATTTATACTAATACAAACTAAAACCCAAAAAGGTCTTAGAATAAAACCATGAAACATAATAAAATAATAAAACAGAAAATAAAAGGTTTCCTATGTGAACTAGAATTCGGAGTTCTCAGAAAATCAGACTTCTGACCAACCAAATTAACTCCTATTTGATCCCAAAATGTCTCTTTTGAAAGCTGGAGACGTCCCATACAAATCCTCAGAAGGAATCTTCCTCAAAATATGACATCTTGACCTTCAAAATACAAAAAACGTCCAAAAATGTCAATCTGAGAAAGCTGCGCATTGGGCCTTAATTTCATCGCCACGGTCAAACGGCTTGGTAGAAAAATCTGGAATTTTGATACAATCATCTTGAAAGACTCACGAACATCCTCTAATTAGAATCACTCCAAAATTCATCCTTTTGGTTACTTTTTTCTCCAGATGAAGTCGAATGTCCTACATTAGAAATATACAACAAAGTATCAAAATTCTACCAAAATAACCAATAAATTAATACTAAGATTAGGGTAAAATATATGGTAAAATATTGACTCATCACTTTGCCATATCCCGGAGGTGGGGGAAGTTAGAGATATGGGTATTTGATGACATCACATGTCGATCCTAGACGTATATCGGGATCGGGGCGTGACACCGACAATATGTATAAGGCTACTGTAGCTAATTATTGTTACAATAATGGTTTGGATCCACTATTACTTGTTTTACTAAAGAGGTGGTTGAACAAATTCTTAGCATTCCAATTAGTTTTGATGCTTTGACTGCCAAGTGTGTCTGAAGTGGAATAAATGATGGTAATTTTTCAGTTAAATCTGCTTATTTTTGGGCCATTAGGCCTAGTGCTTTTCCTAATTGGTGATGGAATCTCATTTGGAAACTTCATATTCCTCCAAGTTAAGAGTTTCTTATGGCTGCTCTATCTTGATAAGATCCTCACTAATGAACAAAGGCTGAAAGTCTTACATTACTTTTAGAAATATAGCGGTGAGGCAAAGGTGAAAACAACTATATTTAATGATGATTTTTATACAAAATTGCAAAACCAACTAAAATTAATGAGCACCCACATTTTCGTGAGAAATGCAAATATTTTGTCTTCCCAAAATTTTCTCCGTTAGCATTAAGAGAACATTTATAAAGCATTTGGAAAGGTTTCTACCAATTATTGAATTTAGTTTGAATGGTTTATTTAAGCCAAAACCTAAAATTAAGTGAAAAAAAGTTGTAGTGAGCCCCAAATATCTAACCCATCAATGTGTTCGATCTTGTAACTATGTACAAGTTAGAAAGTCTTATTTTATGATATAAAAAGTCTTTATTTATCTTACATGAGTTTTGGATTTTATATTTTTTTGTATTTTGTAATGGGAATTACGTCTACAGGTTGCAGAATTGGCAGAAGAGTTATACAAAGAAATCAACCCGAACAGCTAATTTAACAAATATTGCACCATACCAATGAGATCAGCCATGTTCATATTAACGAAAGAGATGGGAAACTGATTTGTCGAAATTAATATTAATTAAAGACCATAACTTGAGCTAGCTTGTGCTTAATTTCTTATAAATAGGATAGCAGGTTTGAACTAAGCATCACATTCACAGCAAGCAAATTAGATCATCAACAGAGAATAAAAAAGAGAGAGCATCCCAATCCCAACTACACTATACGATATGGCTCCACCTGTACTACCAAGCCCCTTTCTGCTGAAAGCAGATATCAACAACAAGTATTTGCGCTATCAACTTGATGCAGAAAGCGATCTTAATGAGATTGTCCAGTTTTCTGAGGACAATGAAAACAGCAGGTTCATAAAGTTCACCACCGAGAAGCCAAACAATGAGGACTACGCTGACAAGAATTACGTGCATATCAAATGCTCCTACAACGGCAACTACTTGAGAAGGGTGGACCAAAACAGGCTATTGGTCCTGGCGGCAGCTGCTGATCGAAACGAAACCAAAGACAATTGGGCTTGCACATTGTTCAAGGTCGAGCCTGTCGGACCACCTGACAGCAACAACCTAATCACGCGCTGTCGATTACGTCACTTGCAAAGCGACCTCTTAACCAGGCCATTCATTGAAAACAGATTCGAATTACGCCTCAACCAAAAAACACCCGATGCTGGAGGGGTGGATATCTACTCAGTCTCCCAAGTCAGATGTTGATTATCAGTATGCATGATGTTTGTGGGTAACGTCTCTGGAAACCCTCACGAGACTTCACTCGTCCCATTTGGGTCACCTATGGGTTTAAAAGGCTTGTTGCATGTGCGAATGCAATCGTGTTCCCCGCGAAAGTAGCATTGGTTTTCATCACTACTTTTTTCCTTGTTTTTAGTTTTTGCATTTCGCTGTAATCCGTGTGTTTATAGCAATAATAATAAACTCATGTCTTATCTTTGTGTTTGGATAAGTCATCTGCAAGTGTATGATTAACTAGCTTTTAGTGTAATCCGTGTGTTTGTTGCAATAATAATAAAGATTGGTAATTCAATTGTCTAACTACTCTACATGTTCAAAACTCAACTCAATTAGATTTTTTTGCTTGGCTTGAAACTGGGGAGCTTAATGGATAGCAATGAAGTACCCGAGATATCTTTTTTATGTATCTAAGCCATAAATTTGGAATTAGGGATCGTTAGATACAACCAAACACAGAGTTTGAGAAATTCAAATTTATGTTAATCATTATTTCAGAGGGACTCAGAGTTCGCGGGGGGAATTGACGACGGAGCTCGCAAGGGGATAGTCTTTTTTTTTTTTGCAGCGAACGGTAAAAACAGCGGTGAAAAACTTGGGAAAATTGACCTTTAAGTGTCGTTTTTTGCAACAAAGAGCAAGTATCGCTTGTCTTTATATATTCCTCATTCCTGCATTTCTTCTCGAGTACAATTGGTAGATATCTTCCCAAGGGGTTTAGGAAATTAGGAATAATAATTTTTTTAGTGGAAATGGTTATTGAGGTTTGCATAACTCCTCACTTTTGTCCTTGAGATTTGAAATCGATAGAATTGATCCCTGAGTTTGTCCGCAATCAATCATTTTCGTCATTCCGTAAAAAATCTCAAATAAGGATAAAATGACAAAAATACCCTCAACTTTTGTCAAATCATGATGGCCTATTGTGTATTACATTGAGGGTAAATTTGTCATTTTAATTCTTATTTAACTCAATTTTTCACCAAATGACCAAAATGATTGTTGGTGGACTATCTCATAGACCACTCTATTGATTTTGAATCTCAGAGACCAAGGTGACGAAGTAGGCAAATCTCAAGGACTCCATTTTGACTAAAAAACTTGATTTATGACATTTACTATCCAACTTGAGGGGACTATGCAGAATTAATATGATCAAATCATTTTTTTATATATATACAAATGATATTGTTTATGAAATAAATATAGTTAGTTGTTAAAAGAGAGAGATCATTGGAATTGAAGTCGCACCAACGTGCGTATACATGATTATAAGAACCATCTACGATATTGATAAAATCATATTATATTACTTAGATTTTATGAATGACTTACTTTCTTTGATATGACGTGCGAGATGAATTGATTGTGACCACTATTATGGTAATATTATTATGCAGGTAGTTTTTAATATATATATATATATATATATATATATATATATATATATATATATAGGTGTTGAAATATCCCACATCAGCCATATCTCTAAGTACATAAGAGTTTAAATAGCATGTCCCCACTTCATCTAACACCAAGGCCTTTTGTGATAAAACTTCACACCTGACAGATTGTGTGGGCAATAATTACCAAGTTGGGGCTATATCGATATTGTTGGATGTGGGCCCTAAGCTCGTCTCTTTGATAATTCTACAATAGATGATTTCAAAATGGAGATTATTCAATTGATTTTTGACGAGATAAAACTTGATCCACTCATACTTTATTTATCAATCCCTCAGGACATAGCGAGAATCAGGAGAACCTCAGTGGTGGCAAGTGGGCTTGGTAGTGAGGTTTCATCCTTTGGATTTTGGTGATGATTCCTCTACTGCATATTTATTTTGTCAGTAATATTTGCACGATCGCACTCTTGATTATGCATAGCACTACACTTTTATGTGTTTATTGTTGTATGAAACTTCTAGCTGCTCTGATGTGATGTGATAATAATGGGATCTAAACCTTGAATATATATTCCCAAGTGGGGAGGTTGATTAGGAAACTTTGTAGCACCTTTTGATTTATTATTAATGAATGTTTTGATTCAAATTCACTCACATCGTAATTGTCTTACTATGGCTTTGTTATTAAGTTGGCTTGTGAAGTCATTCCTAAATGGGGCCATATGGTCTGACAGCCAGGATATCTCGGCCTCGTAACTTGTGTTATTGCGGTCAGGGTGTCAAAATGATTAGATTAACAACGAGGACATCTGAGGCAAAATATGACTTGTCTCCATTGAAGATAAGATGAAAGAAAATCAGTTAAGATGGTTTGGGTACATGAAACAAATATCTAAAAAAGCTATGGTAGAAAAGGCAACTATGAGAGGGAGGCTTAGGGCATAAGGGGTGGAGGAAAAGTTAGGAAGACTTGGAAATAGACTATAGGAAATGATATGAAGTATTTGTAGCTAACGAAAGATTTGGTGTTAACTCCATCGTAGTGGAGTACAGTTGACCCCACTTAATAGCATAACGCTTGGTTGTTGTTGTGTTTTGTTGTTGTAGGAATGTAACGACCCGTTCCCAATTATTACGGTTTTTATAATTTTAAAATGTGAAATTATGAAAATACCCTTTGAGGCAAATACGTTGACTTTTGTTGACCGCTTTGTTGTGTCACATGAGATCCCTTTTCTTGGTGTATACTTGTAGCACTTGTCACTAGGAATGCGTGGGCGTAAACGGAACGTAAATTGGAGTTATAATGAAAGAGTTATTAACGAACGAAGTCGATGGCAAAATGGTCAATTGACAATAAATCTGAAAGGCTCTAGATTTTGTTGGAGCATCAGTTTGTACCATGTATGTGGCTATGATGGAAAAGAATGAATAGAAGGGAGAGAGATGGATGGAGGAGAAATGACAGAAATGAGGGTGGATGCCCAATGAGAAAGAAGAGAAAGAGAAAAAGTGACCAATGAGAAAGGAGAGAAATGAGGAGAAATGAGAGAGCGGAGGAGTACTGGATCACCCTTGAGTCGGTTCCTCCCCGCTAACCCGACCTATAGCGTGACCTTTCTGACCTGTTTCCACTGGTTTTCGGGCGATCCAAACCTCGCCACCACCTGCAAACTAACCATCATCTTCTCCTTCTCCATTTCCAACCAAATTTCACTAGGTTTAACCTTGAATTCGTGCAGAACGAAACCCGTGGGTTCCGGGGGTGCCACGGTAGAGATTTGCCGATCATGAAAGCTACGTCGACCACCACTACCATCAAACCACTCATCTTGAACCCAGGAACAAAGCCCACACAAGTTTGGGGGCGTTGGGTTCAATTTGAGGACGAATTGGAGAGCACCCATTTCTAGGGTTCTGCTGGGATCGAGGGCAATTTGAGGTGTTTCCCAGTCGAATTGGACCTCGACCTAAGTATGAAAGTTGTTCCTTTCATTGAGATCTTCATTCCTGTAAAATTTGGGAATTTTTAGAATTGTTAAATTTTTCAGCGAGTCGAGGTGGTCTGCCGCCACGTGTGGCTCTGCGTGGCCTTCAGGAACGTAACCTTATGGCCGCTCGTACGACAATGCGTGGGGGAAAACCCGAGGTCCCTCGTTAGGTTTTTTTACGCCCCGGATCCGAATTCGCCGTCCGTTTTAAATTCTAACATGTTAGTAGAGTTTAACTAAATGGTCCCTAATTGTGTTTAGGTGCGTTGGCGGGAAGCGACGTGATCCTAGCTAGTTCGAGCAGTTCTTGGGCAATAAAATCAGTGAGTGGACCCCTTCTTAACTTACTTGTTTTTATAAAGTATTAGCCTAGCATGCATTCCATATTTCATGATTTGAATATGATTTATAATATGCTTTATAGACTTTTATAATTATGGTTTACGAAATAGTTTGATTTATCGAAATTACATTTCATTAAAGGTATTGAATTATTGGATTCGTATATATGGATTTCTATGATTTTTGAATATGATTTATATTACGGTTTTACAAACATGAATTATTTTATGGATTTCATGAATACGATTTATCTTGGATTTATGAGATGAGGTTTGACCTAGCGAGCTCCATATTTTGATACGAGTTTTGGAGATAAGTTTTTGGTACTAGCTAGTAGGTTATCATATGGCACATCCGCACACCACAGGTATAGATGTCTTTGGTCGTAGGACACAGAGGATAGAGGAGTGAGATATGATATATTATATACCCCTAGCTTCACTGTCGAAAGTAATGTCGGACAGCATCATTAGTAGTGTCAGTGTGGATGTACGCTATTTTATTCAGCTTCACCTTCGGGTGATGGACAGGTACTGCCTTTGGACAACTATGATACACCTAGTTGAGTACCTCACTAATGACATTTATAGATTTGCCTTTGGGCGTTAGTACAATTTTCAACACTAGTTTTACATACATGTTTTACGAATGTTTTACATGGCATGCTAGGGTTTTTATAAAACCTCTATGTAGTATTATATGTGTTTTCAAAACAGGGGGTTATTATGTTCAGAAATAAAATGTTTTCCTACTATTAGTATTATTATTATAAACTTTGGTCCACTCACCTTTTCTATTTTGCACCCCTTCAGGAGTTAGGATCGAGGCACATGATCTCGGCGTTATGGTATTTTGGCATAGGTATCCTCGAGTCTTCTCAGTATAAGTATCATTTCCTTGTTCGTATCTTTTCTTAGTAATTCTTCCATAGTATTCTTAGTAGTTATATGCTCTGAACATGTTCTTGTAATGGAATTTTTCGTTCTAATTGCATATTCTTTATTTGTATGCATGTTTAAAATGGCTTCGTCACCCTTGGGTGTCGGCCAGTACGTGCCTACCCTGGTATGTGAGGATATCGGGGTTGGGGCGTGTCAAGTAAGGCCCGAAACATTGCATAAATTGGGGCTTGTACTCAAGAATATTAACGTAAAGCCTTACATTAGTTTTGAAACATCATGGAAAGGCCAAGGTGAAAAAAGTAGATTTAATGATGATTTTTTGCCACTCAGTACTACGGTCTGGTAGTATTCCTCTCTACTTGGAAGTGGGAGGTCTTAGGTTTGAATCTTGTGGATGGCAAATTTGATATCAAATTAGGCTACCCTTTGTGTGGCTTAGCCAAACTCCTCATCCCCTTTGTGTAAAAATATCGATGTCGTTTTTTTTTTACAAATTTTCAAAACCGTCTAAAAATCGTTACATTTTTTTTTTGTCTAAAATGCAATTGTTATTTTCAAAAAATATTTTACTGAACATTAATTGTAACATCTCACATCGCCCAGGGGAGTGGATCATGTAAGCCTTATATGTATATTCCCATCTGTACCTAGCACGAGGCCTTTAGGAGCTCACTAGTTTCGGGTTTCATCGGAACTTCAAAGTTAAGCGAGTTCGCGCGAGAGCAATCCCATGATGGGTGACCCACTGTAAAGTTCTCGTATGAGTTCCCAGAAACAAAACCGCGAGGGTGTGGTCAGGGCCCAAAGTGGACAATATCATGCTACGGTGGAGTCGAGCCTGGGATGTGGTGGGGACTCGGGCCGGAAAGTGACAATTTGGTATTAGAGCCAATCCCTGGCCGAATGTGTGCCAATAAAGACGTCGGGCACCTAAGGGGGTAGATCGTAATATCCCACATCGCCCAGGGGAATGGATCTTGTAAGCTTTATATGTATATTCTCATCTCTACCTAGCACCAGGCCTTTTGGGAGCTCACTGGCTTCGGGTTCAAATTATCACATCCCGACCCGAGCCCCTACCACATCCTAGGCCCCGCCATAGCACGATATTGTCCGTTTTGGGCCCCGACCACGCCCTCACGGTTTTGTTTCTAGGAACTCACACGAGAACTTCCCAGTGGGTCACCCATCATAGGATTGCTCTCATGCGAACTCGCTTAACTTTGGAGTTCTGATGGAACCCGAAGCCAGTGAGCTCCCAACAGACCTCGTGCTACGTAGAGATGGGAATATACATATAAGGCTTACATGATCCACTCCCCTGGGCGATGTGGGATGTTACAATCCACCCCCCTTAGGGGCCCGACGTCCTCGTCAGCATACTCTCGACTAGGAATTGGCTCTGATATCAAATTGTAGACATTTGCCATATGCCTTCACTATTTTTGCCATATGCCTTCACTATTTATCAAAACTAGAGTGACATTTTACCTGTAGCCATTGTAATTTATGAAAGTTGACAATCGCACAAATTAGTAGCACATAAAAGATGACGAAGGAAAATGCGCACCCATCAATGTATATTCGATCTTGTGACTATAATCTTGAACAAGTTAGAAAGTCTTATTTTATATATATGCCATAAAAAGTCTCTATTTGTTGTAAATATTATGTGGATGGTCCACATGAATAGTTTGTTACTATTTATGCACAGTATTTTCATTATTCATTTGTGGAAAATTTGTAAAGTGAATAGTGCTTTCTTTTGTTTATATAAAGGAAGAAGAGGAGATGAAGTGATTAAGGGTTCACGAGAGAAAAGAAGGAAAAGGAAGAAAGGAAGAGAGAGAGAGAGAGGAAAGAAGAGGAAGAGAGGAAGAAGAGGAAGATGAGGGGGAGATATAAAGAGAGTTATCTTTGTACTCTTATTATTTCAAATTATAATGAAAGCACCACTGCTGCCCCGAGGACGTACTCCAGTCACACTGACTGTAGAGGAACCTCGTAAATTTTGTGTCTTGTTTCATTTATTCCACTGCACCCACAGTCGATTTCACAACACGTTATCAGCACGAAAAGCTCTCATGTCAGTGGAAAGCACAACATCATAAATCTGGTAAAGCATTATCTACCTCTCACCTCGGTCAGCTAAAATCTCACAGAGTAGAGACGGCAAGCCAGACATGTTAAACAGGGAAGATCATCTTGTCAAAATTACATCAACCTTTCTTTTATCACTTTTCTTTTATCACTCTAACTATTGATGTGCTAATCCTTATCCCTGCTAGATCTGCAATCTATTTTTTCTCTCGTGGACAAGAAAGATGGAGAGATCTTATAGACAAACAAAAGTACAGCAAAACAAGCAAAGGTATGTCCATTTTTCGTTTCTCCCACCGCGCCAGAAGCGCCCCACCGAATTCCGGTGCGAATTGAAATTTACAACGACCTGAAGTCGTCACGAGATAAGAAAACTCGTACCTGACAACTGGTTTCCAGAGATCCAGAAGAATCTCATTAGACTTGGAAACCCAGATCGTGTCGTTCTCAATGGATCTCGAGGACCTCCATGAATCCTCAGTTGTCTGAGATGGTGATGGCATGACTGACTTCACACAGGCCTTCCTCTCTTGTGCCTTCGTCAACCTCACTGTCATCTATGTCTCTATGGAGAGGTTCTTGCTTTGCGATGCCATGTTCTTTGGGCCATGCAAGAACAACGCCAGTCTCTGGTAGCCTTTTTGGATTGAATTGGTTTTGTGTAACCCCCACAACAACCCAGCTGGTACTGGGTTTCGAGACTAGTAGAGATAGACAAAGAAAAGGGGAAATGTGGCCAATGATTTAGAAAGGTGCGTTGCACCATGTAAAATAAAAGAAATAAAACCAAAAGTTTTTGGAATGTTGTAGCATGTGAATGAATAAGAAAAATAATAATAAAGGTAAAGGATTTTCGATGGTGTTACACCATCTGAAAAGAAAGAAGAAAATATGTATATATTTATTTATGTGCATGGTGTTGGTTTAAAGCCCATGTCACAAGTTCTATTTACTTTAAAGCAATTTATTTATCATGGACGGTTTTACCGCCTACTGCTTTAAGTTTTGATTTATGTGAATGGTGCTGAATTAAAGCCCTTGTCATAAGCTTTAATTTATTTATTGTTCAATTCATTTACTATGGCTGGAATTACCGCCTATTGCTTTAATTTATTTATTGTACTTATCTTTTGTTACAATGAGTATATATAAGACCTAAAGTTCATTGATCAGATCAGAACCTGCAGTTTCTTGATCCTCATCATATACAAATGATTGGACCTGAAGTTCCATTAAACAAAAAGATCAGGCATGAAGTCCTTTGATCATGAAGATCAGGACATGAAATTCCTTGATGAGTACCGTAAGTTTAAAGTGCCGCAGTGCCTCAACTTAACCATAATAAAGGACATAAGAGTCTCAGTTCACAGACTATTAAACAAGGACCAGAAGTTCCTCATGTCCATACTCAAAATGGTTTAGCAGAAGCATTTATTAAGTGGGTGAAATTGATTACCAACGCTCTGCTCATGAAAACGAAATTGCCAGTTTTCTACATGGGGACATGTAAACTTTACATGATGCATTATTAATTCGGTTGAGATATGTTATCAACCATCAATACTTCTCAGTACAACTCGGGTTTGGGAACCAACCAAACATTATACATTTATGAGTTTTTTGTTGTGTTGTCTATGTGCCTGTAAGACTGCCACAACATACTGAAATGAGGCATCATTGCAGATTAGGCATTGATGTTGAACACCATCTATCATTCAATATTTGGAACCCTTGACTGGGGATATGTCTACCGCATGATTTGCGGACTATGATTTTGATAAGACAGTTTTCCCGCCATTAGGGGAGAAAATAACGTCGTTCCAGAAGAACGATGAGAAAATATCATTCCAAAAGAATGATGAGAAAAGACCGTTCCAGAAGAACGAAGATAATTTGTCTTATTTTGATTCACGAAGCAATCAATGAGAAAATGAAATATGAATAATTGAATGATGCAACGAAAGTGATGAAATCATATATACTTACTGCAAATGTGCCTACAAGAATTGATGTCTCTGTTGGATAAAATAATGAGACAGTAAATGATTTATCTGTTGCACGCCTGAAGCGTGGCAGATTTTTAGACTCAAAAGGTTTAGTTATTCGAAAGAAGAATAATATGGTACTACTGAACTATTGCATTCCCGAAGCATAACTGTTGCATGCCAGAAGCATGACAGTCGCCGCATGGATACACGTCCCAGATAGGACAATCCACAGACATGGGAATGTTGATGTCTCATACATGGAGCATAATAGATATATAGGTTCCAATGACTCAACTCCCGGAAGTGGAGATTAAAATCCAAGCTCTATAACGCTCAAGAGGAGGTTATGATCCACATTCTCTAAATTATGACTATCCTGGAAGAGATAGCGTCATGCCCTTGAAGAGGCAATGGATATCCAAAGAAATGAAAAGCTTTTATGCATGCGCATGCACATGAGAATATGGGATCACGGATTGATGATAACCAATGGTAATTTTGGTTTTTACAAGTAACTACTAAATTCATCAATGAGCTGTGTTAATATTGAGTCACGTTCTTTTGTTCGTCGACAAAAGAAAAATTATTGGCCAAAATGGAGAAAGGCAATTCCATTACAATTTTGTAAGAACGTGGGCAAATGAACCTATATATATATTTGAATACAATACAAATAGCCAAAAGATGTTGAATCAAGGAGGTTACATATGGGCATTTGTAATACAGTGTAATACACTCACATGATATGACATAAGGTTACTAATTGAAACCTGAAATTATACTCTTGTAAACAAGTTCATATAAATGGAGAATTATATACGAAGGGTTGTGAGTCACCCACATTATATCTCCATAAGTAAATCCCTCAAGTATACATGGGAGCAAATTGCTCTGTATAAATTCCAAAGGAAAATGTGTCATGAAGTGTAGAAAACCCTTGAAGGATTCAAATTGCTTGAAGTAAGCCTCTGAAGGGTAAAACATAAAATATGTACTCAATACCAATGGATGATATAAATTGCCTTAGTGAGTACTATCATTATGATATTGTTGCAACATACTAAAATCTCTTGCAAGAGTCAATGACATTAAATTATAACTCTTGAAGAGTTGATAATATTAAATTGGGACTCCTGAAGAGTCTAGAAAAATTATAAAGTGTTGAAAGAATTATTGTCTCGAGCTGCAGATCGAACAATCTACCAACACGAATCTTATCCATGATATTTATGATATTAAAAGAACCATATGGATTGAAGATTATGAGTTGAATACTCATATGATGAAGACACTAAGAATAATCATTTATCTTTGTGAAGGTAAAGATAAATTAATATTTGGTCCAGAAGTACCGCATCTTAGTGAAGTATATGCTTTATTGTATTTGGCACAATACATTGAATGAAATAAAGTTTATTTATTAATATCTCCAAGAAATTACAGATATATACATACACATGAGTTAAAACAAACAAACAGGATGGAGCCTTCACAAAGGTTGCTCATGTGAAGCCTCAGTACTCGGAAGTACCCCAGAAGGGGGAGGCACTGGAGATTGATCATGTGGCACCCCAGTACTTAGCAAAACACCAGAAGGGGAAGGCATCAGTTGCTTTCGGAATCTAGCAACGAACCTCTGGTGATCATTTTGAATCCGACTTTCGGATTCCTGCAGTTGGACGAGCTTTCTTTTCATGCTCGTAGAGTAATTATTTGCAAGCACGTGTAACACCCTATTCTCGTGCTTGAGCCCTCTGATATCTTGTTTAAGACTTGCCACCTCCGCCATCAATGATTCAACTTGGCGAGTTTGAGCAAGTAGGCGTTGGCCCATATTGGACACAGAGCCAGCACACTGAACACTGAGAGCCAAGGAGTCTTGAACGGCCGACTCTTCAGACCGTTCTGAAAGGATCTTGTTATCCCTTGGAGTGAGAAGATTCCTAGCTACCACAGTAGCGATTATGTTATTCTTCATCACAGAATCCTCAACCGTAAGAGGACCATTAGAAGATAAGAAGGACGGGCGCCATATATTATCCTGACGCTGCTCGTCTATATCACTCCTAAGACTCAAATCTAAGCAAATGTTAGATGGGCAAGTCATTTTTCAGAAATAATAAAGGAAAAACAGAGGTCAAATAAAATTTCAAAGGTGCAAGATAGGGGAAATTTCTACAAGCAGCAACTTTCTGAGCATACTCTTGAACACAATTGATGTCTCTATAAAAGAAGAGGCCGCATAGCCACTTGTTCAAAGATCGATGAGGCACCGCTCTTCGAATTTCAAAAGCCAGATTTTCCTGAATAAAATTCGTTGGCATTTTTCAGACGTAATCTCAGCTTTTCAGATATCGCGTGCAACTTTGTCAAAGATCTCTGACAAAGTTGAAAACGCGTAAATCTTACTGTTCTATTTACACCACAGTTGCTGACAAGAGTAAAAGCACAGCACCACCATTTGCTATTGAGAAATCTCTATATATGTCAACATATGTTCTCCATAACAAGGCAGACCCGCAACACTGCAAGAATACCTAACTCTTCCTCATCTCCGAGAATGCATCTTCAACATAGCATCTCGGAATACTCAGTTTTCTTCCTCTCCGAGAATACCTCTTCAAACATGTCACACCAGAGCAAGATTATCACATATCTTCAGGGACCAGAGCAAGATTATCTCATATCATGCAATCTCCCTGTCCTTTCCTTTGTCCTTGTTCTTGCCTGCAAAGATAAGGATAAAGAAAGCAATATGTCGGAACCTCCACTCAAACTCCCGGTAAGGAACCGACTGCCTGGAACCTTTCCTGATTACTTACCTAGTATTGCTCTCGAGTAGTCATCTTCAACGGTTGGAGCTGGGTCTCCAGTCACCAAGAAGTGATGAACCATTCAAATGCAAGGGTTTGCATTCCTCTCCTGCATCAGGGGACAAATCCTACAAGAAAAGATGCCACACATGTAGGGGAAAACCAGGGAAAATACCACTTAAGCAAGGGGAGCAAGTAAGACAAGTGAAAATGATACATTGAAGCATGTGGAGACAAGCGCAACAAACACGTGCTGATTCATCCCCGACAAAACCGAAGATCACTTGCCACATGAAGCTCTTAACGGTACAATTTCATTCAAGATCAAGCCTCGAAGTCTTTGAAAAAAATCATAAGTCCGATTCAAGATCAAGTGTCCACCACTTTTGAATCAAATTCCGCTCCAGATAAAAGGAGTAAATTCAGATCTTCGATGCTAGTCTAGCAGAAAGTCCTACAACCCAGTTCAAGAAAAAGCATGTGGAAAGTTAACAACAAGTAAAGCAACTCTTTCAGCAACTCTTCTTACTAAGAGACTAAAGCAGAACGATCAACGATCAACCTAAATGATTTGAAATCAGGGGGAGATACTCATCAGGGGGAGCATCCAAGACAGATCAAGATTTTAACGAGTCAATCGAAGACTTGTGGCCATCCAAGGGGGAGTGTTGTAAATATTATGTGGATGGTCCACATGAATAGTTTGTTACTATTTATGCACAGTATTTTCACTATTCATTTGTGGAAAATTTGTAAAGTGAATAGTGCTTTCTTTTGTTTATATAAAGGAAGAAGAGGAGATGAAGTGATTAAGGGTTCACTTGAGAAAAGAAGGAAAAGGAAGAAAGGAAGAGAGAGAGAGAGAGGAAAGAAGAGGAAGAGAGGAAGAAGAGGAAGATGAGGGGGAGATATAAAGAGAGTTATCTTTGTACTCCTATTATTTCAAATTATAATGAAAGCACCACTGCTGCCCCGAGGACGTACTCCAGTCACACTGACTGTAGAGGAACCTCGTAAATTTTGGGTCTTGTTTCATTTATTCCACTGCACCCACAGTCGATTTCACAACACTATTTATTTTATATGAGTTTTGGGTTTTGTTTATTTATTTTATAATGGGAATTATATGTACAAGTTTCAGAATTGGCAGAAGAGTTATACAAACAAATCAATCCGATCAGCTATTTTAACAAATCTTGCGTCACACCAATGAGATCATCCATGTTCATATCAATGAAAGAGATGGGAAACTGATTGAGGAAATTAATATTAATTAAAGACCATAACTTGAGCCAGCATGTGCTTAATTTCTTATAAATAGGATAGCAGGTTTGAACAGAGCAACACACTCACAGCAAGCAAATTAAACCATCAAGAGAGAAGAAAAAAAGAGAGATCATCCCAATCCCAACTACACTATACAACATGGCTCCACCTGTACTACCAAGCCCCTTTCTGCTGAAAGCAGATACCAACAACAAGTATTTGCGCTATCAACTTGATGCAGAAAGCGACCTTAATGAGATTGTCCAATTTTCCGAGGACAATGAAAACAGCAGGTTCATAAAGTTCACTACCGAGAAGCCAAACAATGAGGACTACGCCGACAAGAATTACGTGCATATCAAATGCTCCTACAACGGCAACTACTTGAGAAGGGTGGACCAAAACAGGCTATTGGTCCTGGCCGCTGCTGCTGACCGAAACGAAACCAAAGACAATTGGGCTTGCACATTGTTCAAGGTCGAGCCTGTCGGACCACCTGACAGCAACAACCTAATCACGCGCTGCCGATTACGTCACTTGCAAAGCAACCTCTTAACCAGACCATTCATTGAAAGCAGATTCGAATTGCGCCTCAAC
The DNA here is from genome assembly GCF_042453785.1 of Malus domestica. Taxonomy (NCBI): domain Eukaryota; kingdom Viridiplantae; phylum Streptophyta; class Magnoliopsida; order Rosales; family Rosaceae; genus Malus; species Malus domestica. The sequence continues at coordinate 3,254,565 of NC_091670.1, read as the reverse complement.
CAAAAAACACCTGATGCCGGAGGGGTGGATATCTACTCAGTCTCCCAAGTCAGATGTTGATGATCGGTATGCATGATGTTTGTGGGTAACGTCTCTGGAAACCCTCACGAGAGACTTCACTCTTCCCATTTGGGTCACCTATAGGTTTAAAAGGCTTGTTGCATGTGCGAATGCAATCGTGTTCCCCACGAAAGTGGCATTGGTTTTCATCACTACTTTTTTCCTTGTTTTTAGTTTTTGAATTTCGCTGTAATCCGGGTGTTTATAGCAACAATAATAAACTCATGTCTTATCTTTGTGTTTGGATAAGTCATCTACAAGTTTATGATTCACTAGCTTTTAGTGTAATCTGTGTGTTTATTGCAATAATAATAAAGATTGGTAATTCAGATGTCTAACTACTCTGTATGTTAAAAAATCAACTCAATTAGAATTTTTTGCTTTGCTTGAAACTGGGGAGCATAATGGCTAGCAATGAATTACCCGAGATATCTTTTTTATATATCCAAACCTTAAATTTGGTATTAGGGATCGTTAGATACAACCAAACACAAGGTTTCAAAAATTCTAATTTCAGTTAATCATTTCTTTAGAGGCACTCAGAGTTCGCCAGGGGAATTGACGAAGGAGCTCGCATGGGGAGAGTATTTGTTTCCAATTATTGATCCAAGATTTAGTTTAAATGGTATATCTAAGCCGAAACTTAAAATTAAATGAAAAAAAATGGTAGTGGGCCCCAAATATTTGCCTTAACTACGCTCTATACTCAAGAATAGTGACGGAAAGCTATACATTATTTTTAAGTACCTCACGATAAGGCGAATGTGAAAACAAATAGACTTAATGATGATTTTCGAATGAATTTGTATAACCGATATAAAAACCGTGATTGTTAACCTTTGTCTTTTGTGAAAAATACAAATGTTTTATTTTTGTAAAATATTTTCCATGACGTTAAGAAAATGTTTACAAGAGATTTGGAAATGGTTTTACCAATTATTGAGCCACATATGTATTTATAGTATAATATTTAAGTTGAAACCTAAAAAATAAATGAAAAAAAAAATTGTAATGAGATGCAAGACGTTTCTCAACTGGTGTTTCATCCTCAAGAAATATCAACAAAAAGTCTTATATTTGTTTTAAAAACCAAATCATCTAGATGTAGGTCTTATAAACCAAGTCAAATATTTTATTACAAAACTTTTAATTGTTAGCAAAGACTCCACGCCTATAGCCATATGCTGTCATGTTACAAATATTTTTAATCAAAACTTCAGGTCTACAGCCTTGTGCTTTGTGAAAGCCGAAACCTAAGACATAAATGAAAAAAAATGTAGTGAGGCCCAAATCTTTGCCTTAACAAGGGTCAATACTCAAGAATATCGACGGAAAGTTACATTAATTTTAAGTACCTCACAGTGAGGTTAATGTGAAAACAAATAGATTTAACGAAGATATTTATACAAATTTACAAAACCGACAAAAAACCGTGAGTTAACCAACGTTTTTTTGTGGAAATTCAAATCTTTCATTTTCGTAAAATATTTTCCGTGACATTAAGAAAATCTTTAAAATACATCTGGAAATGGTTTTACCAGTTGTTAAGCCCCAAATGTATTTATAGTAGAATATTTAAGTTGAAACATAAAAGATAAGTGAAAAAATTGTAATGAGGCCCAAAACGTTTCTCAAAAGGTGTTTCACCCTCAAGAAATATCAACTAAAAGTCTTACATTAATTTTAACAACCAAGTCAACTAGATGTAGGTCCTATGAAACCATGTCGATTACATGTTGCAAAACTTTTAACTATCTGGCAATTATAGTCATTCTACGTGGTATAAATTTTTTTGACATTTTGCAAAGTCTTTTTCTATGATCATATCTAAATTCTACAACAAATATTTTAGTGTAATATACCATCCCAATTTTTTTTTTTTAAAAAGAAATACTTATTCTATATTCTATAAAATTTCTTATTCGTAAAATACTATGCAAGCAGTTTTATATAATTCTAATAACATTCACTTAACCATTTTTCTCTTTGGTGCTTACGGCCATTGAGTTAACCTTTAATAGTTGTGAAATGTTATAACAAAATTTAAAATTTATGCTCAGTTTTAAACAAGAAAGAAGTTTTTGTCATATGCCCCATCATTAGACCTACAAGAATTTGCTTCATGAAAAACGACCGCACAGACTTTGCCATATGCCTTCACTATTTATCAAAACTAGGGTGACATTTTACCTGTAGCCGTTGTAATTTATGAAAGTCGACAATCGCACAAGTTAATAGCACAGAAAAGATGACGAAGGAAAATGCGCACCCATCAATGTGCATTCGATCCCGTAAATAAAGTCTTTATTTATCTTATATGAGTTTAGGATTTTATTTTTTATTTTTTATTTTGTAATGGGAATTGCATCTACAAGTTGCAGAATTGGCAGAAGAGTTATACAAAGAAATCAATCCGATCAGCTATTTTAACAAATCTTGCGTCACACCAATGAGATCAGCCATGTTCATATCAATGAAAGACATGGGAAACTGATTTGTCGAAAATAATATTAATTAAAGACCATAACTTGAGCTAGCTTGTGCTTAATTTCTTATAAATAGGATAGCAGGTTTGAACAGAGCAACACACTCACAGCAAGCAAATTAAACCATCAAGAGAGAAGAAAAAAAGAGAGTTCATCCCAATCCCAACTACACTATACAACATGGCTCCACCTGTACTACCAAGCCCCTTTCTGCTGAAAGCAGATACCAACAACAAGTATTTGCGTTATCAACTTGATGCAGAAAGCGACCTTAATGAGATTGTCCAATTTTCCGAGGACAATGAAAACAGCAGGTTCGTAAAGTTCACCACTGAGAAGCCAAACAATGAGGACTACGCCGACAAGAATTACGTGCATATCAAATGCTCCTACAACGGCAACTACTTGAGAAGGGTGGACCAAAACAGGCTATTGGTCCTGGCCGCAGCTGCTGACCGAAATGAAACCAAAGACAATTGGGCTTGCACATTGTTCAAGGTCGAGCCTGTCGGACCACCTGACAGCAACAACCTAATCACGCGCTGCCGATTACGTCACTTGCAAAGCGACCTCTTAACCAGGCCGTTCATTGAAAACAGATTCGAATTGCGCCTCAACCAAAAAACACCTGATGCTGGAGGGGTGGATATCTACTCAGTCTCCCAAGGCAGATGTTGATGATCAGTATGCATGATGTTTGTGGGTAACGTCTCTGGAAACCCTCACGAGACTTCACTCGTCCTATTTGGGTCACCTATGGGTTTAAAAGGCTTGTTGCATGTGCGAATGCAATCGTGTTCCCCACAAAAGTGGCATTTGTTTTCATCACTACTTTTTTCCTTGTTTTTAGTTTTTGAATTTCGCTATAATCCCTGTGTTTATAGCAACAATAATAAACTCATGTCTTATCTTTGTGTTTGGATAAGTCATCTGCAAGTTTATGATTCACTAGCTTTTAGTGTAATCTGTGTGTTTATTGCAATAATAATAAAGATTGGTAATTCAGATGTCTAACTGCTCTGCATGTTCAAAAATCAACTCAATTACAATTTTTTGCTCTGCTTGAAACTGGGGAGCATAATGGATAGCAATGAAGTACCTGAGATATCTTTTTTATATATCTAAACCTTAAATTTGGTATTAGGGATCGTTAGATACAACCAAACACAAGGAGCTCGCAGGGGGGGGGAGTATTTGTTTTTTTGTAGCGAATGGTAAAAACGGCGGTGAAAAACTTGGGAAAATTGTCCTTTGAATGCCCTTTTTTGCAGCGAACAGCAAGTAACCTTTGTCTTTATAAATTCCTCCTTGCATTTCTTCTAAGTCGCACTAATGTGCATAGACATGATTATAAGCACCATCTACGCTGTTGATCAAATCATATTCTATTATTTTGTATATTTTCCATAAATAGAAGTCAACTCCCTTGATTGAATAGTGAGTAGAGAGATCATCAAGCAGCGGAAGAGGAACTTGGCATAGTCTATGTTTATTAAAAAATTAGGCTTATTATATTAACATCCTACAAATTATTAAATAAACCTCACATACTTAATACACCCCACATTTGCTTTTTTATTTAAAAATTATCTTAATACACCCCACATACTTTCCCATAATATCCTCACACCCCACATTCTTAATATACACCTAACATTTTCTATATGCATCCCATATTTTCTATACACCCCACATTTCTTAAATCTTACAAACCTTTTAATTTGGACAAATAATGTTGATTAAAAGTTTGACAAAAGATGCCGCCTGGGATTTAAAGCATATGTGGGTTGTTTTTAATTCCACCATTAAAACTCATGTCGTCTGTTTTTAATATTTGGTGGTAATTTTAGATGTTTAATTCTTCATGTAATCCCTGTGATCCCTAAAAGATGAATACGAACATAGAAGCTTAAATAACACATCAAAAGCAAGATTAAATAATTATTGATGTTGTCAAAATCACTAAAACAATAAATAATGCGAAGTCTACAACATGTGAAGCTTCAGAAACATCGATTTCGTGTTTCATTAATCAAAAATAATTTTTCTCAATCAACATGTTTGTAGTTTCATTGGTTAGGTTTTTGTTCAACAATAGAGAGTCGAAGGGTTTTTGATAGTTGAAGAAGATAAATAATACGTTAAAAGTGATTGGGGGTGTATATAGAATTATTTTTTTTTTTAACCTAATAAGGTCAAAATTGTCATTGCATAGTAGAATAAATAAGTTATTTAATATTAAATTTTAATGTGTGATGCATTCAACATTTTGTGGGGTGCTAATATAAAAAACCAAAAATTATTATTATTATTATTATTGTTATTATTATTATTATTGAGATCATCAAGCAGAGGAAGACGGACTTGGCACATATGGTCTATGTTTGGTAAAAAATTATTATTATTATTATTAAGGGGATGGGTGGGGGAGATATGAAATACTTTGTATAGTTACGCATCTTATTATTATTAAAGGGATGGGTGCGGGAGATATCAAATACTAGAAATACAAAGTCGTTACGCATCTCTACGACAAGTGGTTTGGGGTAAACTTAATCCACAACGTTGACAAATGGAACATTATAGTTTTCATCGATGGTGTCAAGAAGTTTGGGGTGAAGGATCAAGGACCAGGGGACCTGCATTTCAAATGTGGTGTATATGCCGTACCAGAGAATTCGAGTAACTACATGGAATCAAGGTGGAAAGAAATCAAACTTAACAAAAAAATGAAGGGATTAGTAGAATATTTGCATCAAGTAGCTAAGTGTGTTGTTACAGTGTATCTACCAGTCTATATAATCGGAGTACAAAGCTATGGTTTTACTAGAACTCTTCGTATAACTCTTTCGCCCCCTTCTATTTCGGTTAAAGTAAGACTACCACTGCAAATCATACAGGATTTAGTACAACTTCCATAATCCAACAAATATTAAATCCTATTGATCAACCTGCCTAAGCAAGATGTACAAAACGCTGAGATTCTATGGCAACCAAAATCGCTAAATAATCTTAGGGCTAGTTCGGTATGGGATACCAAACCAAAAACTTTGTCCCGATTCCTAAACCGAAGTTTTCGGGAATCCTAATTTCAAGACCAATCCCAAACCAAATTTTCGGGAATCCCAAAATAGTTTTAGGATTTCGAGACAAATCGGGAATCCTGAAATAAAATTCACACAAAATTGCAGGCAGACTGCTACAATTGTATCTGATATGCATCTACAGAACTTAGGACACCCAAATTCCCAATCCAATTCAATCTGCAGAAACTAATTGCATCTGCAAAATTCAATCATCTCAAAAGAAACTAAAGCATGAAACTTGCAACAATCACACAACAAATCATCATAAAATATTGTAGCCAACCAAGATGCTAACTTCTTTGAGAATAAAAATGTAGACCATCAAAACATCCAAGTAAATGAAATTAAGCCACAAACAACGTAATTTCACAACAATTTCTCTGCAAAAACATCCACTAAAATCTGTTCATCACAAGCAGAGTAGTAGTTCAATTGGCTTCATCACAACCACCATTTCCTATACAAAATACCCTAAAAACAGAGTACAAAAACAATAATTCCCTTGAGCAGCAATCCAGACTGAACAAATTGATGCACCAAGTAAGTAATTAACAACTCTTTCTTCATATACCCAATTAAGTAATTAGCAAGTAATTGAACCCAAGTCAAAAGCAAATCAGGGACTTCCCAAGAATATGAGATGGGATTCCCAGAGGTTAACTAAAGAATCAAGCAGGTATTTAGCAAATGAAAGCATAATCTGGAAATATGTACTCTAAACTGCTAGTGCAGACCAAGTCATGAACAGGAAGTTATCGCTATAATGTAAAGTGAAGACACGACTAACGCAAATTACCGAATGGAAACCGTGTCGTTATGGCACTTTATTAGCTCCTTAAACTTTCTTTTGGATGTCCTCAACCTAATACAACGAGTCTTTCATTAATTCATAATCGCAACAGATTAATCAGAATCACAAAATTAAGCAAAAAATCAAGCTAAAAAAGAGGTTTTTGAAAGACATACATGAAAAAACCTGGTCTTTATGTTCTTGATCAAAGTGGTGGCCATCAAAAATTAAAGTCAATTGAAATTGCGAACTAGAATTTCTGCTAACAAAACCCTAGAATCGCATTCCTACTCTTCCAAATAATTTCGTTTCAAGAATTTCAATATTCAAACAAAATGCTCAAAGTGCTAAATTTCACAAACCCTAATCTAAATTTCACAAACCCAAAATTAATTCCAAAATTTATCTGATTTGGTGGAGAATCAGTGCGCAGTGCACTGGAATATGGATGAAGAAGTTGAGAGAGAGATCAGATAGGTGAGCGGCACCGGTGGCCATAGCTCTGCCTCTGTGCTATGAAGGAAGGCTCCTCCACAGTGAGGGTTTGAAGGATGAGAAGTTGAAAGAGAGATCAAAGGGTCTAAGGGTGTGGCCGGATTCTGAGGTGACTGGTGAGGTTGTCTGCGGTGAGGTCGAGAAGGGTGGTGGTGAGGTTGTTCGAGACTCTGAGGCAAGGTCGAGTCAAAGTCGAGAGACGGAGCGAGAGAGTAAGGCCAAGTCAAAGTCTGAGGGTTTGAATTTTGATTTGTATTCAACGGTTGAGATTAAAATTCTAAATATATATTTAAAAATTCAATAATATATATATATATATATATATTTCGGTTCGGTTTGGGATTACAGAAATCCCAAAAACTTGAGAACGATTTCTGTACCGAAATTTTGATCGGTTCGGTTTGGGATTTTTGGTATTTTTTTCTAGCCTAATCTCAAGGTTCAGCAAAGTTGTTGGACTCCTATTTAAACCATTTCATCCAAAATATGTAAATGAACTATCTCATATCAAAAGGGTGGCCATGGTTTGGTTCAATCCAGTTTCACTTTCGAACCAGAACTAATATCGGAAAGTATCAACCGTTCAGTTCGGTGCGGTTTCGCTTAAATTTATTACTAAAACCGTACGCTTCGGTTTACGCCATTTCTAGTTCGGTTCACGTCAGTTTACGATTCTAACAAATATAGGGTAAATTACAAAAATCTACCTCAACTATTGGGTCAGCCATAGTTTCATACCCTCATCTTTAAAACATTTCAATGTCATACATTATCTTCAAATTTGTTGCAATGTTATACCTTCTGTCAGTTTGTCTATCAATTCCTCTATTAAATGCTGACGTGGCTTGAGGCGATGGCCACTTTCTATTAATTAAATATTAAAAAATTAAATACAATTATTTAAATATTTTTATATTTAAAAAATGTGATGCCCACCCACCGTTTTCCTATCTCGCTTGTCTCCCCTACCCTTCATTCCTTCACTCCAAAACCAGAACCCCACAGTGACTCTCCCTCACCCTCATCCTCCCCACTCGATCATCTTCTTCACCTAATCACCCAGCCATCTACACTCCGATCAAGCAATTCCCTTCCATGCACGTCCTCCCCTATGCCCCCCCCCCCAATCTGCTGCCGCATATGCTGCTCCGTCCTCAACCCCTTCACCACCGTTGATTACACCGCCAAGATATGGATCTGCCCTTTCTGCTTCACCTGCAACCACTTCCTTCCCCATTACACATCCATCTCCGACGAGAACCTCCATGCCGAGCTCTTCCCCCAGTACACCACCACCTAGACGACTTGTCCATCGAAAAACCCACCTTGCCATCAGTTCGTATTTTCGTTGTCAACACATGACCGGGAAGGAGCTCTCGTTTCTCAAGTCCGCTTTGTCTCATGCTCTTGGTCTCCATCCACATATTTGGAGATAAGGGAGTAGGCGAGTGATGGGAGATAGGGGAAAGGGAGATGGCGGATTTTTGGGTTCAGGGGATTTTTGGGTTCAGGGGATTTTTGTGTTGGGTTGCTCAGAAGAAGAAGAAGAAGAAGAATAAAGGGGATTTTTTGGGAAAGCGGATTTTTAGGAGAAAGTGGTGGGTGATTGGGGCTCTGGTTTTGGTGATGAAGAAAGGTTGGGGGTGGGGGACACAGGTGGATGGGGAAGAAGGGGGTTTTGGTTTTGGAGCGACATGAGGAAGGGTGGGGGGAGACCGGTGGGATAGGAAGAAGGTGAGTGGGTCCCACATTATTTTTATAAAAATATTTAAATAATTGTATTTTAATTTTTTAATATTTTATTAATTTTTTTTAACAAAAGTTGGTCCCGTCTCAAGCCACGTCAGCATCTAACAGAAGAATTGACATACAACTGACGAAATATATAGCAATGAAGTACCCGATTTTTATACCCACCCCTAAATCAAAGCAGGTTCAAAAACAAGCAAGTATAAGATTGTATCTATTTGTACCATCAATCACATTTTCTTTGCTTGAAAGTAGGGAGCATAATGGATAGCAATGAAGTACCCGAGATATCTTTTATATATATATATATATATATATATCTAAACCATAAATTTGGAATAGGGATCGTTAGATACAATCAAACACAAAATTTAAAAAAAAAATCAAATTATTGAGCCAAGATTTAGTTTGAATGGTATATTTAAGCCGAAACCTAAAATTAAATGAAAACAAATGGTTGTGAGCCCTAAATATGAGCCCTAAATATTTGTCTTAACGAGGGTCTATACTCAAGACTATCAACGGAAAGCTATACATTAATTTTAAGTACCTCATGATGACGTGAATGTGAAAACAAATGGACTTAATGATGATTTTCGTATGAAGTTATAAAACCGATAAAAAAAATCGTGAGTGTTAACCCTTGTTTTCTTGTGAAAAATACAAATGTTTCATTTTTGTAAAATATTTTCCATGACATTAAGAAAATGTTTACAAGACATTTGGAAATGGTTTTACCAATTATTGAGCCACATATGTATTTATAGTATAATATTTAAGCTGAAACCTAAAAAATAAATGAAAAAAATTGTAACAAGATCCAAGACATTTCTTAACCGGTGTTTCACCCTCAAGAAATATCAACAGAAAGTCTCATATTTGTTTTAAAAACCAAGTTATCTAGATGTAGGTCTTATAAAACCAAGTCAATTATTTGTTACAAAACTTTTCTTTGTTAACAAAGACTCCACGCCTATAGCCATATGCTGTTGTGTTACAAATATTTTTAATCAAAGACTTCACATCTACAGCCATGTGCTTTGTGAAAGCCGACATAAATGAAAAAAATTGTAGTGACGCCCAAATCTTTGCTTTAACAAGGGTCTATACTCAAGAATATTGACGAAAAGTTACATTAATTTTAAGTACCTCACAGTAAGGTTAATGTGAAAACAAATATCTTTAATGAAGATATTTATACAAATTTACCAACCGACAAAAATCCGTGAGTTAACCCACGTTTTTTGTGGAAATGCAAATCTTTCATTTTCGTAAAATATTTTCCATGACATTAAGAAAATTTTTAAAATACATTTGGAAGTGGTTTTACCAGTTGTTAAGCCACAAATGTATTTATAGTAGAATATTTAAGCCGAAACATACAAAATAAGTGAAAAAATTGTAATGAGGCCCAAAACGTTTCTCAAACGGTGTTTCACCCTCAAGAAATATCAACTGAAAGTCTTACATTAATCTTAACAACCAAGTCATCTAGATGTAGGTCTTATGAAACCAAGTCGATTGCATGTTGCAAAACTTTTAAGAAATATTTTCCGTGACATTAAGAAAATCTAAACCATAAAGCAAAAAAATCTAAACCATAAAGCAAAAAAATCTAATTAAGTTCAGTTTGTCTATTAATTCTTCTGTTAAATGCTGACGTGGCTTGAGGCGGAGCCAACTTTCTATTAAAAATTAAAATACAATTATTTAAATATTTTATAAAAAAAAATGCGGGACCCACCCACCTTTATCCCACTTGTCTCCCCCCACCCTTCCTCCCTTCTAAAACCCCACCCCCGATTTTAAAAATTGTATTGGGTCTTAATGTGTGTGCCTGTGAGGCCCACATGTTTTAGTTTTGTCCCCCGGGCCCAATTCCCTGTCCCTCTCTTCTTTCATGTTCCCATGCATCTTACACCTCTCAAAGCTCTCTCTTTATCTCACAATTCTCTCCCTCTCCCTCGCTGCACCCTCCCCTTCCACGAGCTTCACACAACACACATACATACCCATAACGGCATCATCACCTCGCTATCTCCCTCTCTCTCTCTCTCTCTGGAGCACAGAGGAACTCTCACGAGTCCCTCATCTTTCCGACGATTGGTAAGCCTCGGGAACACATGTAATCTCTCCATTCTTGTCCTCGTGGCCTATTTCTAACTTAGATTTTGTATTTGTGACGACGAGTTGCACAGAGATACCAGGGGTGCTAAACCCAGTTCCCGGCGAGCCATGGGTGTGCGAGCCCAAGTTCGGCCACCTCCAACCCTTTCACAACGAATTAAAGGTATCAATCTCTTCCTCTCTTCCGACTTTTTGTTTTGGTAAGTGAATCATGCCCTAGATGTTGGTTTGTCGTCGACCGGAGCTAGGAAGGCTCCGGCCTCCTTCCCCGACGAGCACAAGCAAAACAGGGTAGAAGAGGTGACTATGAAAGGGAGGCTCAGGGCAAAAGGAGTGGAGAAAAGGTTTGGAAGACTTGGAAATAGACTATAGGAAATGATATGAAGTATTTGTAGTTAACGGAATATTTGGTGCAAACCCGATCGTAGTGGAGTACAATTGACCCCACTTAATAACAGAAGGCTTGGTTGTTGTTGTGTGTTGTTGTTGGAGTAATGTAACGACTCGTCTCCAATTATTACAGTTTTTATAATTTTAAAATGTGAAATTACAAAAATACCCTTCGAGGCAAATATGTTGACTTTTGTTGACCGCTTTGTCATGTCACATAAGATCCATTTTCTTGGCGTATACTTGTAGTACTCGTCGCTACGAACGCTTGGGCGCAAACAGAACGTAAATTGGAGTATAACAAAAGAGTTATTAACGAACCAAGTCGAGGACAAAATGGTTAATTGACCATAAATCTGGAAGGCTCCAAATTTTGTTGGAGCATCAATCTGTGCCACGTGTGTGGCTGTGATGGAAAAGAAAGAATATAAAAGAGAAAGATAGACGGAGGAACGAAGAGAGAAATGAGGGTGGATGCCCAATGAGAAAGAAGAGAAAGAAAGTGACCAATCAGAGAGGAGAGAAATGAGGGGAAAGGAGAAAGTGGAGGAGCACCGGATCACCCTTGAGTCGGTTCCTTCTCGCCGACCCAACCCGTAGCATAACCTTTCCTACGTGTTTCCACTGGTTTTCCGGCTACCCAAACCTCGCCACCACCTGCAAACTAACCATCATCTTCTCCTCTTCCATCTCCAACCAAATTTCACTAAGTTTAACCTTGAATTCGTGAAGAATGGAATTCGTGGGTTCCGAGGGTACCACGGTAGAGATCCGCCGATGGTGAAAGCTACGTCGACCACCACCACCATCATCAAACCACTCACCTTGAACCCAGGAACAAAGCACAAACAAGTTTGGAGGCGTCGGGTTCGATTTGAGCACGAATTGGAAAGCACCTATTTCTAAGGTTCCTGCAGGATCGAGGGCGATTTGAGGTATTTCCTGGTCGAATTGGACCCCGACCCAGGTATGAAAGTTGTTCCTTTCATTGAGATCTTCATTCTTGTAAAATTTGGGAATTTTTAGAATTGTTGAATTTTCCTGCGAGTAGAGGCAGCCGACTGCCACGTGTGGCGGCTCGTGCGGCAACACGTGGCCTTTCGGGCGGTCGCCTCATGGCCGCTCGTACGAAGATGCATTAGGGAAAACCCAAGGTCCCTCCTTAGGTTTTTCAACGTGCCAGATCCAAATTCACTGTCCGTTTTAAATTCTAACGTTTTAGTATAGTTTTACTAATTGGTCCTTAATTGTGTTTAGGACGTTGGCAGGAAGCGACGTCATCCTTGCTAGTTCGAGCGGTTCTCGGGCAATAAAATCAGTTAGTGGACCCTTTCTTAACTTACTTGTTTTTATAAAATATTAGCCTAGCATGCATTCCATATTTCATGATTTGCATATGATTTGTAATATGCTTTATAGACTTTTATAATTATGGTTTACGAAATAGTTTGATTTATTGAAATTACGTTTGATTAAAGGTATTGAATGATTAGATTTGCATATATGGATTTATATGATTTTTTAATACGATTTATATTACGGCTTTACGCGCATGAATTATTTTATGGATTTCATGAATACGATTTATCTTCGATTTATGAGATGAGGTTTGACCTAGCGAGCTCCGAATTTTGATACGAGTTTTGGAGATATGTTTTTAGTACTACCTAGTGGTTATTATATGGCACATCTGCACACCACGGGTGTAGATGTCTATGGCCATAGAACACAGAGGATGAATGAGTGAGATATGATATATTATATACCCCCAGCTTCACTGCCGAAAGCAGTGTCGGACAGCCTCACTAGCCACGGCTAGTGTCGATGTGGATGTATGCTATTTTATATAGTTTCACCTTCAGGTGATGGACAGGTTATAAAACTTCTCCTTCAAGTGATGGACAGGTTATTCAGCTTCACCTTTGGGTGATGGACATGTATTGCCTTCGGGCAACTATGATACCCCTAGTTGAGTACCTCACTAATGAGATTTACGGATTTGCCTTCGAGCTCAGCACTGGTTTTACATACATGTTTTACGAATGTTTTACATGGCATGCTAGGGTTTTTATAAAACCTACTATGTAGTATTATATATGTGTTTTCAAAACAGGGGGTTATTATATTCAAAAATAAAATGTTTTCCTACAGTTAGTATTATTATTATAACTTTGGTCCACTCACCTTTTCTGTTTTGCGCCCTCTCAGGAGTTAGGATCGAGGCACATGATCCCGGTGTCAGAGCATTTTGGCATAGGTATCCTCAAGTTTTCTGAGTATAGGTATCATTTCCTTGTTCATATCTTTTCTTAGTAATTCTTCCATATTATTCTTAGTAGTTGTATGCTCTGAACACGTTCTTACAATGGCATTTTTCGTTCTAATTGCATAATCTTTATTTGTATGCATGTTTAAAATGGTTTCGTCACCCTCGGATGTCGGCCAGCACGTGCCTACCCTGGTATGTGGGGATATCGGGGTTGGGATGTGTCAAGTAAAGCCCAAAACATTGCATAAATTGGGGCTTGTACTCAAGAATATTAATGTAAAGCCTTACATTAGTTTTAAAACATCATGGAAAGGCGAAGGTGAAAACAAGTAGATTTAATGATGATTTTTTGCCACTTAGTACTACGGTTTGGTGGTATTCCTCTCAACTTGGAAATGGGAGCTCTTAGGTTTGAATCTCGTGGATGGTGAATTTAATACCAAATTAGGCTGCCCTTTGTGTGGCTTAGCCGAACTCCTCCTCCCCTTAGTGTAATAACATCGATGTATTAAAAAAATGATAATTTTTTTACAAATTTTCAAAAACGTCTAAAAATCGTGACATATATATATATATATATATATATATATTGTCTAAAATGCAATTCTTCATTTTCACAAAATATTTTACTGAACATTAATTAAATATTTATAAGGCATTTGAAAGTTGTTCTACCAATTACAGAGCCACAAATGCATTTCTAATAGATTATGAGTGCTACTAAAACCACCCCCTTGTCTTATTTTCCCACTCACCTTTTAATCAAAATGTTAATCACATAATTATCCTTTTAGCAAAAGACTTTTAAATCAACATTTATAAATTTGTTATAACTTTAATTAAATAAACTAAAAGAGAATAAAGAAAAACTAAAACTAAAAAAAGTAAAAATAAATCCATCATCCTCCTAAATCATCCACGATGGACCGACGACTATCAAATCCCCAATCATCCATTACCCTCCCCAGCAACAAACACCACCTGACTCTCCCTTTCAATTATGGTACTACCACCTCCATCATCTCCTCCTTTTTCTCATAAACGAACTATGACGAGAACCCAGATTTTAAAATCAAAGAATACCCAATTCTAGTTGGAATAAATCGATTTGGAGCAATCTACCTCTGTATTGGAAAACTCCCCTTGTGCTTCTCTCTTCCTTTCCCTTTGATTTCTCTCTCTTTCCAAAGGAGATGCCGCCAAGGAGGTGTCAAAGGTTTTGGTTTTTTATGGGGGTGGGAGGACGTTCTTGTGTGTTTAGGGTAATGGCAATTAAGGAAGCATGAAGGTTTTTTTTTTTTTTAAATATTAATATTATTGTTTGAAAAAGTAGACATTGGTTATTTTAGGAATAATGGTGGGTGGAGAAATAATTTTTTAATTTTTTTTAATTTTTATGGTGGGTGAAATTAGGATAATGGGGTGGGCAAGGTATAAAATATCGATGATATCGGAAATATCGGTAGTCTAAAAACACGAAAATTTCGATGGAAATATCGGGATATTATTGATATCGATAAAAATTGAATAAAAACCACGGAAATTGTAAGAAAAACTTGGAAATTTTTATTGAAACTTTGCATGATGTTTATTTAGTCAATTATCTATTAGTTTATCACAAAAAAATTGGAAGGAAATGCACTGCATGATGGATTTAACTGATTTAAGTTGATATATAGCGAGCTGGCAAACATTGTGAGTGTAGAAAATATGTAGTAGTTAATGAAAGAAATTTAAACACACCATAATCATTTATATATATAATGAATTAGTACA
The DNA here is from genome assembly GCF_042453785.1 of Malus domestica. Classification (NCBI taxonomy): domain Eukaryota; kingdom Viridiplantae; phylum Streptophyta; class Magnoliopsida; order Rosales; family Rosaceae; genus Malus; species Malus domestica. Next base: position 3,239,337 of record NC_091670.1, on the reverse strand, counting down.
ATATTTTACACTTTATACATTGCATGGTAAGATACATGAGTGACTTAGTACCACATAGAGTTCCTATGAGGTTCAAAATTTTCACTATCTTCATCATCTCTATGTGTGAAGTAAGTGTATTGTGAAGAATAGTCAGCAACCATGGCAATGGCTTTCAAGAACCAAAACCCAAAAGTCAATAGGAAACTGAATACTTCTGTATTTTTTGGGATTTCGGAATTACCAAACAAATGGGATTTGGAAACCAATCCCATATCGAAAATTTCGATCTTTTTCAAGATGGGATTCCCGAACTTCGGGATGGTTTTGGTTTCGGATTTTTCGGTTTGGGTTTGGGACTTTTTCGGTTTGGTTTAGGATTTTCGGGAATTTTTTCCAGCCCTACCATGTAAGTGACCAAATAAAAAATAGAAAAATTAAAAACCACATGCCATTTACTAAGTAATTAATTGACACAATTTAAAATATAATACCACAAAAAAATTGGAATATGTGCAAATTTGTTTCTTGTAAAAAGAATTCAAAACAAAACCATATATATAAATATTTTAGCATATTATCACAAAAACATAAGTGATATGGTGGTTAAGGCGTTGAAGGAGTCAAATGGGAGGGGTTCGAATCCTTCTATGCTCAAAATTGAGACTTTTCAGAAATTTTCAAGTATTTTTGGATTTCATATCGTAATAATATCGATATTATCGCGATATATTAACGATAATTAAAGGATAAGTCACGAAATATCGTTATATCAAAAAAACGATAATATCGGTTCTTGGGGGTGGGTCTATCATCACTCTAGATTATTTAAGCTGAAACCTAAAAATTAACTGAAAACATATTAGTTAGGCACAATACCTTAATGAACGAGACATTAAGTCTATAATTATACCAAAAGACTTCACACCTATGTAGTGTGCAGGTTGAGAATCAAGTCCCTCATTTAGTCTTCATTTATACCCAAAATATTAGTCTGTTAATCCATTTATAAACTTGTACAAATTTTTAGTATAAGAGTTATAAAAGCTTGCAATATTAAAAGACCTATACCCATACTACTTTATGAAAGTCGACAATCGCTCATTTTAATCGCACTTTGAAGATATTGCAGGAAATTACACACCCATCAGTGTGTTTATCATGTAATTATAATCTTGTATGACTGACAGACAATCCATTTAGAACAAGAATTATAAAAGGCTTAAGATTTGATAATATTTTTTTACGAATTTGCAAAATAGCCTAAAAATCGTGAGTGTTCACGTTTTTTGTGTGAAAAATGCAAATTTTCTATTTTTCAAGAGCATTGAGAAAATCTTTATAGGGCATCTAAAAGTGTTTCTACCAATTATTGAGCCACAAATATATTTCTAATAGAATATTTTAGTCCAAGCCCAAAAAATAATTTTAAAAAAAAAACAGTAGTGAGGTCCAACATTGCCTAAACTGGGTATATACTGAAGAATATCAACAAAAACTCTTACATTAATCTTAGAAACATCACGCTGAGGCAAAGATGAAAACTAATAGATTTAATTATGATTTGTGTACGAATTTGCAAAACCGAAGAAAAATAGTGAGCAACCACATTTTTTGTGAGAAATGCAAATCCTTAGTCTTCACAAAATATTTTTCATTAGCATTAAGACAATATATTTATAAAGCATTTGGAAAGAGTTTTACCAATTATTGAGCTACAAATTTAGTTTTAATAGAATATTTAAGCCGAAATGTAACATCCCACATCGCCCAGGGGAGTGGATTTTGTTAGCCTTATATGTATATTCTCATCTCTACCTAGCAAGAGGCCTTTTGAGAGCTCACTGGCTTCGGGTTCCATTGGAACTCCGAAGTTAAGCGAGTTCGCGCGAGGTCAATCCCATGATGGGTGACCCATGGGAAGTTCTTGTGTGAGTTCCTAAAAACAAAACCGTGAGGGCGTGGTCGGAGCCCAAAGCGGACAATATCGTGCTCCGGCGGAATCGTGCTCGGGATGTGGTAGTGGCCCGGGCCAAGATATGACACGAAACCTAAAAAATAAATGAAAAAAAATTGTAGTGAAGCCCAACTCTTTGCCTTAACAAGGGTCTATACTCAAGTATCAATGGAAAGTTATAAATTAATTTTAAGTGCCTCATGGTAAGGTGAATGTGAAAACAAATGGACTTAATGAAGATTTTTATACAAATTTACAAAACTGACAAACCACATCTTTTGTGAAAAATGCAAATGTTTTATTTTCGTTAAAAAAATTATGTGACGTTAAGAAAAACTTAACAAGATATTTGAAAGTGGTTTTACCAGTTATTAAAGCCACAAATGTATTTATAGTAGAATATTTAAACCGAAACTTAAAAAACAAATGAAAAAATTGAAATGAGGCCCAAAACGTTTTTCAAACAATGTTTCACCCTCAAGAAATATCAACGTAAAGTTTTACATTAGTCTTCAGAACCAAGTCATCTAGATGTAGATCTTATCAAACCAAGTCAATCAAATGATACAAAACTTTTAATTGCTAAAAAAGACTCCACGCTCAGTTTACATGCACATAACAGATGTTGATGGAAAATGCGCACCCATCAATGTATTCGATCTTGTAACTATAGTCATGTACAAGTTAGAAAGTCTTATTTTATGATATAAAAAGTCTTTATTTATCTTATATGAGTTTTGGATTTTATTTTTGTTATTTTGTAATGTGAATTACATCTACAAGTTGCAGAATTGGCAGAAGAGTTATACAAAGAAATCAACCCGATCAGCTAATTTAACAAATATTGCGTCACACCAAAGAGATCAGCCATGTTCATATCAATGAAAGAGATGGGAAACTGATTTGTCGAAATTAATATTAATTAAAGACCATAACTTGAGCTAGCTTGTGCTTAATTTCTTATAAATAGGATAGCAGGTTTGAACTAAGCATCACATTCACAGCAAGCAAATTAGATCATCAACAGAGAATGAAAAAGAGAGAGCATCCCAATCCCAACTACACTACGATATGGCTCCACCTGTACTACCAAACCCTTTTCTGCTGAAAGCAGATATCAACAACAAGTATTTGCGCTATCAACTTGATGCAGAAAGCGACCTTAATGAGATTGTCTTTATAAATTCCTCATTCCTGCATTTCTTCTCAAGTACAATTGGCAGATATCTTCCCGAGGGCTTTCGGAAATTAGGAATAATCATTTTTTAGTTAAAATGGTTCTCGAGAGATTTGCATAACTCCTCACTTTAGTCCCTGAGATTTGAAATCGATAGAATTGGTCCCTGAGTTTGTCCACAATCAATCATTTTCGTCATTCCGTCAAAAATCTCCATAAAATAAGGATAAATGACAAAAATGCCCTCAACTTTTGTCAAATCATGTTGGCCTATTGTTTATTACATTGAGAGTAATTTTGTCATTTTAATTTTTATTTAACCAATTTTTCACTAAATGACCAAAATGATTGTTGGTGGACTATCTCATTGACCACTTCTATTGATTATGAATCTTAGGGACCAAGATGATGAGTTAGGCAAATCTCAAGACTCCATTTTGACTAAAAAAAACTTGATTTATGACATTTACTATCCAACTTGAGGGGACTATGTAGAATTAATATGATCAAATCATTTTTTTATATATACAAATGATAGTGTTTATTAAATAAATATAGTTAGTGGTTAAAAGAGAGAGAGATCATTGGAATTGAAATCGCACCAACGTGCGTATACATGATTATAAGAACCATCTACGATATTGATAAAATCATATTCTATTACTTTGATTTTATGAATGACTTACTTATGACGTGTGAGATGAATTGATTGTGACCACTATTATGGTAATAGTATTATGCATGTAGTTTTTAATATATATATATATATATATATATATATATATATATATAAAGGTGTTGAAATATCTCACATCAGTCATATCTCTAAGTACATAAGAGTTTAAATATCATGTCCCCACTTCATCTAACACCGATGCCTTTCGTAATAAAACTTCACACCTGACATATTGTGTGGGCAGTAATTACCAAGTTGGGGCTATATCGATATTGTTGAATGTGGGCCCTTCGTCTCTTTGATAATTCTACGATAGGTTATTTCAAAATGGAGATTATTCGATTGATTTTTTACGAGATAAAACTTGATCCAATCATACTTTATTTATCAATCCCCCAGGACATAGCGAGAATTAGGAGAACCTCAATGGTGGCAAGTGGGCTTGGCAGTGAGGTTTCATCGTTGGATTTTGGTGATGATTCCTACACTGTATATTTATTTTGTCTATAATATTTGCATGATTGCACACTTGATTATGCATAGCACTACACTTTTATGTGTTTACTGTTGTATGAAACTTCTAGCTGCTCTGATGTGATGTGATAATAATGGGATCTAAACCTTGAATATATGTTCCTAAGTGGGGAGGTTGATTAGGAAACTTTGTAGCAACTTTTGATTTATTATTAATTAATGTTTTGATTCAAATTCACTCACATCGTAATTATCTTACTATGGCTTCGTTATTAAGTTGGCTTGTGAAGTCATTCCTGAATGGGGTCATATGGTCAATTTAGTGAGGGCCAGATATCTCGGCCTCGTAACTTGTGTTATTGCAGTCAGCGTGTCAAAATGATTGGATTAACAACAAGGACATCCGAGGTAAAATATGAGTGGTCTCCATTGAAGATAAGATGAAAGAAAATCGGTTAAGATGGTTTAGGTACATGAACCGTGTTTATACCATATTTAGGGCCTCATATTTGGATCTCATACAAATACTCGAGAGACTTAAATGTAATTATATGATAAAGGAAGGGGCAAATATGTAATAAGTGAGGAGTCCTTATTCTATAAAAGGACCCATCACCCTCACAATTGGAAGAGGCCAATTCCTAAGGCTCATCACCCCCTCTCAAAGCCTCACTCTCAGAGGCTCTCACATTCTCTCCCTCACCTCTCAGATAAATACATATTCAGTGTGGACGTAGCCCAAACCTTGGGGTGAACCACGATACATCTTGTGTTATTTACTTTCTTGCAGATTCACTGTCGGATTTACGTTGTTCCAAGACCCCTCCGGTTTTGTGCATCAACATTTGGCGCCGTCTGTGGGAATCGACACAAAAAACTATGTCGGTTCTCTTTCATTTTTTTTCACCGCCACCGTCAATCTGCAAAATCACAAAAACAAACCCAGAAACTGAAAAGAACCAAATCTCAAACACTCATCAGCTCTCTCTCTCTCTCTTTCTCTCTCTCTACTTTTTGGCAAAAATTCAAAGAACTGAAGTATGAGAAACAAACCCACTAAATCTCTCAAGACACTCCCTCTCCCACAACATCACCGTCAAAACCTCATTATTCAACCTCAAACTCCACGCTGTTATCGCCACCCTAGTCTCCAATGAGATCGCCGAGATCAAAGAACCGAGTCCACGCGCCGCCGACAATGGCGAGAGAAAATGTTACTGAAAATATCGGTCTTCCGCTTGTCGGTCATCTTCTTGTCAGGAAAATGGAAGAATATGACTGATAGTAGCACAGGGCCTCAGGAAAGTTCAAGGCGAAAAGCAAGAACAAACCCAGATGCTGTTGATGCTTCAATATCCGTTCCCTAGACTTCTTCTGCTGCTCCAGTCAGACGCGATTCACCAGCAGCAGCAGCAACCCAGTGAAGAGGAAAGGAAAAGGGAGAGACTCGACCAATGTCCCACCAAAAAGAGGTCTTATCAAAGCCGGTATCTTTGGGATTGGGGGCAGATTTAATCAAGCATGTTCATTATGAGGATCAGCAGCAAACTGTGACACCAATTTTTCAGGGGAAAGCTCACCTTTTGCAAGCCACTCTTTTAATGAGTACAATTAAAGCTATCAGCTTTTGGGAAAGGGGAAGAGAGAGAGAGAGAGTGAGCACGGGCACAGACATGGAGGAAGCCGTGAAGGAATCGTCTTGAGCCTGAACATGTCAAGGGTCATCGCGTCGCTCAAGACCTTGCTGAATCTAGACTTGGCGAGTGACTCAGCTACGACATCATTTGGCAAGATTAAGAACTCGATGAAGTAGGTGGGGGGGAGTGTGGCAAGATCGAGAGACATTTGTGCATTGCTTTGGGCATACTAGACGCGCAGGGAAAGAAGGTATTGCCGTTCTGATGTTTACTAACAACCAGAGAAGAACAATTAAAACGTTTGAGCGTGATGTGGGGTGAAAGTTTGAGTTTGCTAGTCCACCAACTATTGAGAAGGTTTTGGAGTCATCTGCGTAGCAGGTGGTTGCTACTCTTAGTGGAGTGCATCCTGAATCTGTACAGTTTTTCACACCAATAGCACATAGATTGATTGATAAACAGGGAACAAACGCTCTTACTACTGCACTAGCACAGCTCAGTGGATTTTCAAGCTTACCTGCTTGATGCTGAATTAGGATTCTGTTTTGTGCATTAACCTTTGGGTCGGAGATAATTGCAGAAAGCAAAAAGAGAAAAGCAGAAAGCATGGCTACCCACTAATGCACAGCAGCCCAAGCTCTACGTTGATTAAGGGAATCAACTTGGCACGATGACAACGCAGAAGATGCCCACAAACTTTCATCATGCATGTTCCCACTCTTCACATACGACACCATGATGTTAATGAAAAAGCAAAAGTGAAGAATAAACACCCCACCAAAATGATGTGATTTACTTTTCTGGTTTTTGTATGATGTAATTTATTTTTCCTATCTTTTGGAGACATTTGTATAAACCCCATCAAAAGGTAAAAAATAAAAAAAAATAAAAAAACAAAAAAAAAAGGCAAAGCCCAAAATAAATGGGCTGGAATGTTGTGTGGAGGCCTCATGAAAAATATTTGGGGGACTTAGCCCATTATTTATGTATTAAGGAGCGAGCCCTTATTCTATAAAAGGGGACTCCCTCACTTTCATTAGAGAGCACCCATTATTCATGTACTGAGAAGCGAGCCCTTATTCTATAAAAGGGACTCCCTCACCTTCGTTAGAGAGCATCGCCTCGCCACGAGCATCACTCCTAACCCGTTATTCATGTACTAAGGAGCGAGCCCTTATTTTATAAAAGGGACTCCCTCACCATCATTAGAGAGCATCAACTCTAGCCCATCATTCATGTATTGAGGAGTGAGCCCTTATTCTATAAAAGGGACTCCCTCACCTTCAACGCCACAAGCCGAGCCAACCAAGGCAACATAAGCCACGAGTCGAGCAGCCTCACAGCATGTGCTACTTCTAGTTGAGCATCATTTCAGATTGGGCACCGCCTCATATCGAACATCAGTTTAAGACAACATCTAGTTACTTCGGCCCACATATGGACTAAATTTCAAGTCTCCAGCCAAAAGACTCTCTTGACTGAAGACTTAGGGGACTACTGTTAATACCATATTTAGGGCCTTGTATTTGGATCTCGTACAAATACTCAAGGGACTTAAATGTAATTATGTGATAAAGGAAGGGGCAAATATGTAATAAGTGAGGAGTTATTATTCTATAAAATGACCTCTCACCCTCACAATTGGAAGAGACCAATTCCTAAGGCTCCTCACCCCCTCTCAAAGCATCACTCTCAGAGGCTCTCACATTTTCTCCCTCACCTCTCAGATAAATACATATTCAGTGTGGACGTAGCCCAAACCTTGGGGTGAACCACGATACATCTTGTGTTATTTACTTTCTTGCATATTCACTGTCGGATTTACGTTGTTCCAAGACCCCTCCGGTTTTGTGCATCAACAAACCGAATATCTAAAAATTCTATGGTAGAAGAGGCAACTATGAGAGGGAGGCTCAGGGCAAAAGGGGTGGAGGAAAAGTTAGGAAGACTTGGAAATAGACTATAGGAAATGATATGAAGTATTTGTAGCTAACGAAATATTTGGTGCAAACTCGATCGTAGTGGAGTACAGTTGACCCCACTTAATAGCATAAGGCTTGGTTGTTGTTGTGTGTTGTTGTTATAGTAATGTAATGACCCGTCTCCAATTATTACGGTTTTTATAATTTTAAAATGTGAAATTATGAAAATACCCTTCCAGGCAAATACGTTGACTTTTGTTGACCGCTCCTATTGATTTTGAATCTCAGGGACCAAGATGATGAGTTAGGCAAATCTCAAGGACTCAATTGTGACTAAAAAACTTGATTTATGACATTTACCATCCAACTTGAGGGGACTATGCAGAATTAATATGATCAAATCATTTTTTTTATATATACAAATGATAGCATTTATGAAATAAATATAGTTAGTTGTTAAAAGAGAGAGATCATTGGAATTGAAGTTGCACCAACGTGCGTATACATCATTATAAGAACCATCTACAATATTGATAAAATCATATTCTATTACTTTGATTTTATGAATGACTTACTTTCTTTGATATGACGTGCAAGATGAATTGATTGTGACCACTATTATGGTAATATTATTATGCATGTAGTTTTTAATATATATATATATATATAGGTGTTGAAATATCACACATCAGCCATATCTCTAAGTAGATAAGAGTTTAAATATCATGTCCTCACTTCATCTAACACCGAGGCCTTTTGTGATAAAACTTCACACCTGACAGATTGTGCGGGCAATAATTACCAAGTTTGGGCTATATCGATATGGTTGGATGTGGGCCCTAAGGTCATCTCCTGTATAATTCAACAATAGGTGTTTTCAAAACAGAGATTATTCGATTGATTTTTTACGAGATAAAACTTGATCCACTCATACTTTATGTATCAATCCCTCAAGACGTAGTGAGAATCAGGAGAACCTCAGTGGTGGCAAGTGGGCTTGGCAATGAGGTTTCATCCCTTGGATTTTAGTGATGATTCCTCTACTGCATATTTATTTTGTCAATAATATTTGCATGATCACACTCTTGATTATGCATAGCACTACACTTTTATGTGTTTACTATTGTATGAAACTTCTAGCTGCTCTAATGTGATGTGATAACAATGTGATCTAAACCTTGAATATATGTTCCCAATCAGGGAGGTTGATTAGGAAACTTTGTAGCACCTTTTGATTTATTATTAATGAATGTTTTGATTCAAATTCACTCACATCGTAATTATCTTACTATGGCTTCGTTATTAAGTTGGCTTGTGAAGTCATTCCTGAATAGGGCCATATGGTCAATATCATGACGGCCAAGATATCTCGGCCTTGTAACTTGTATTATTGCGGTCAGGGTGTCAAAATGATTGGATTAACAACGAGGACATCCGAGGTAAAATATGAGTGGTCTCCATTGAAGATAAGATGAAAGAAAATCGGTTAAGATGGTTTTGGTACATGAACCGAAAATCTAAAAATGCTATGGTAGAATAGGCAACTATGAGAGGAAGGCTTAGGGCAAAATGAGTGGAGGAAAAGTTACTAAGACTTGGAAATATACTATAGGAAATGATATGAAGTATTTGTAGCTAACGAAAGATTTGGTGCAAACTCGATCATAGTGGAGTACAGTTGACCCCACTTAATAGCATAAGGTTTGGTTGTTGTTGTGTGTTGTTGTTGAAGTAATGTAACGACCCATCCCCAATTATTACGGTTTTTATAATTTTAAAATGTGAAATTACGAAAATACCCTTCGAGGCAAATATGTTGACTTTTTAAGATCCATTTTCTTAGTGTATACTTGTAGTACTTGTCACAACGAACGCGTGGGCGTAAACGGAACGTAAATTGGAGTTATAACGAAAGAGTTATTAACAAACGAAGTCGAAGGCAAAATGGTCAATTGACCATAAATCTGGAAGGCTCCAGATTTTGTTGGAGCATCAGTCTGTACCATGTATGTGGCGATGATGGAAAAGAAAGAATAGAAATGAAAGAGATGGATGGAGGAGAGAAGAGAGAAATGAGAGAAATAAGGGTGGACGCCCAATGAGAAAGAAGAGAAAGAGAGAGAGAGTGACCAATAAAAAAGGAGAGAATTGAGGGGAAATGAGAGAATGGAGGAGCACTGGATCACCCTTAAGTCAGTTCCTCCCCGCTAACCCAACCCGTAGCGTGACCTTTCCGATGTGTTTCCACTGGTTTTTCGGCGATCCAAACTCGCCACCACCTGCAAACTAACCATCATTTTCTCCTCTTCCATCTCCAACCAAATTTCACTAGGTTTAACCTTGAATTCATGCAGAACGAAACCCGTGGGTTCCAGGGGTGCCACGGCAAAGATTCGCCGATCGTGAAAGCTACGTCGACCACCACCACCATCAAACCACTCACCTTGAACCCAGGAACAAAGCCCACACAAGTTTGGGGGCGTCTGGTTCGATTTGAGGACGAATTGGAGAGCACCCATTTCTAGGATTTTGACGGGATCGAGGGCAATTTGAGCTATTTCCCAGTCAAATTGGACCTCAACCTAAGTATGAAAGTTGTTCATTTCATTGAGATCTTCATTCCTGTAAAATTTGGGAATTTTTAGAATTGTTGAATTTTTCGACTAGTCTAGGTGGCCTACCGCCACATATGGCGTCACATGGCCTTCTGGACCATAACCTCATGGCTGCTCGTACAACAATACGTGAGCGAAAACCTGAGGTCCCTCCTTAGGTTTTTCTACTTGCCGGATCCGAATTTTCCATTCCTTTTACATTCTAACATTTTAGTATAGTTTTATTAAATGGTCCCTAATTGTGTTTAGGCATGTTGGCGGGAAGCGACGTCATCCTCACTAGTACGAGCAGTTCTCGGGCAATAAAATCAGTGAGTGGACCCCTTCTTAACTTACTTGTTTTTATAAAATATTAGCCTAGCATGCATTCCATATTTCATGATTTGAATATGATTTATAATATGCTTTATAGACTTTTATAATTATGGTTTACGAAATAGTTTGATTTATCGAAATTACATTTCATTAAAGGTATTGAATTATTGGATTTGCATATATGGATTTCTATGATTTTCGAATACGATTTATATTACAGTTTTACAAACATGAATTATTTTATGGATTTCATGAATATGATTTATCTTGGATTTATGAGATGAGGTTTGACCTAGCGAGCTCCAGATTTTGATACGAGTTTTGGAAATAAGTTTTTGGTACTACCTAGTGGTTTATCATATGGCACATCCGCACACCACAGGTATAAATGTCTATGGTCGTATGACACAGAGGATGGAGGAGTGAGATATGATATATTATACACCCCTAGCTTCACTACTAAAAGCAATGTCGAACAGATTCATTAGCCACGGCTAGTGTCAGTGTGGATGTATGTTATTTTATATAGCTTCACCTTTAGGTGATGGACAGGTTAAACAGCTTCACCTTTGGGTGATGGATAGGTTGTTCAGCTTCACCTTCGGGTGATGGACAGGTACTGCATTTGGACGACTATGATACCTCTAGTTAAGTACCTCACTGATGAGATTTACGGATTTACCTTCGGGCGTTATTACCATTTTCAACATTGGTTTTACATACATGTTTTACGAATGTTTTATATGGCATGCTGGGGTTTTTATAAAACCTCTATGTAGTATTATAAATGTGTTTTCAAAACATGAGGTTATTATGTTCAAAAATAAAATGTTTTCCTACTATTAGTATTATTATTATAAACTTTGGTCCACTCACTTTTTCTGTTTTGCACCCCTTCAGGAGTTAGGATCGAGGCACATGATCCCGGCGTCATGGTAATTTGGCATAGGTATCCTCGAGTCTTCTCAGTATAAGTATCATTTCCTTGTTCGTATCGTTTCTTAGTAATTCTTCCATATTATTATTAGTAGTTGTATGCTCTATACATGTTCCTATAATATAATTTTACATTTTAATTGCATATTCTTTATTTGTATGCATGTTTAAAATGGCTTTGTCACCGTTGGGTGTCGACCAGCATATGCTTACCTTGGTATGTGGGGATATCGAGGTTGGGGCGTGTCAAGTAAGGCCTGAAACATTGCATAAATTGAGGCTAGTACTTAAGAATATTAACATAAAGCCTTACATTAGTTTTAAAACATCATGGAAAGGCTAAGGTGAAAACAAGTAGATTTAATGAGATTTTTTGCCACTCAGTACTACGATCTGGTAGTATTCCTCTCTACTTGGAAGTGGGAGGTCCTAAGTTTGAATCTTGTGAATGGCGAATTTGAAACCAAATTAGGCTGCCCTTTGTGTGGCTTAGCCGAACTCCTCGTCCCCTTAGTGTAAAAATATCGATGTATTAAACAAATTTTCAAAACCGTCTAAAAATCGTGCCATTTTTTTTTGTCTAAAATGCAATTTGTTATTTTCACAAAATATTTTACTGAACATTAATTGTAATATCTCACATCGCTCAGGAGAATGGATCCTGCAAGCCTTATATGTATATTCTCATCTCTATCTAGCACGAGCCCTCTTGGGAGATCACTGGCTTCGGGTTCCAACGGAACTTCGAAATTAAGCGAGTTCGTGCGAGAGCAATCCCATGATGGGTGACTCACTGGGAAGTTCTCGTGTGAGTTCCCAAAAACAAAACCATGAAGGTGTGGTCGGGCCCAAAGTGGACAATATCATGCTACGGTGAAGTCGAACCAGGGATGTGGTGGGAGACCAGGCCGGGATGTGACAATTTGGTATCACAACCAATCCCTGGCCGGATGTGTGCCGACGAAGACGTCGAGCCGTAAGGGGGGTGGATTGTAACATCCTACATCGCCCAGGGGAGTGGATCTTGTAAGTCTTATATGTATATTCTCATCTCTACCTAACATAAGGCCTTTTGGGAGCTCACTGGCTTCGGGTTCAAATTGTCACATTCCAGCCCGGGCCCCTACCACATCCCAGGCCCCGCCGTAGCATGATATTGTCCGCTTTGGGCCCCGACCACGCCCTCACAGTTTTATTTCTAGGAACTCACACGAGAACTTCCTAGTGGGTCACCCATCATGGGATTGCTCTCGTGTGAACTCGCTTAACTTCGGAGTTCTGATGGAACCCGAAGCCAGTGAGCTCCCAACAGGCCTCGTGCTAGGTAGAGATAGGAATATACATATAAGACTTACAGAATCCATTCCCCTGAACGATGTGTGATGTTATAATCCATCCTCCTTATGGGCCCGACGTCCTCGTTGACACACTCCCGGCCAGAGTTTGGCTTTGATACCAAATTGTAGACATTTGTCATATGCCTTCACTATTTATCAAAACTAGACTGACATTTTACCTGTAGTCATTGTAATTTATGAAAGTTGACAATCGCACAAATTAGTAGCACAGAAAAGATAACGAAGGAAAATGCGCACCCATCAATGTATATTCGATCTTGTGACTATAAGCTTGAACAAGTTAGAAAGTCTTATTTTATATATATGCCATAAAAAGTCTCTATTTATTTTACATGAGTTTTGGATTTTGTTTATTTATTTTGTAATGGGAATTACATGTACAAGTTTCAGAATTCGCAGAAGGGTTATACAAATAAATCAATCCGATCAGCTATTTTAACAAATCTTGCGTCACACCAATGAGATCATCCATATTCATATCAATGAAAGAGATGGGAAACTGATTGAGGAAATTAATATTAATTAAAGACCATAACTTGAGCTAGCATGTGCTTAATTTCTTATAAATAGGATAGCAGGTTTGAACAGAGCAACACACTCGCAGCAAGTAAATTAAACCATCAAGAGAGAAGAAAAAAAGAGAGATCATCCCAATCCCTACTACACTATACAACATGGCTCCACCTGTACTACCAAGCCCCTTTCTGCTAAAAGCAGATACCAACAACAAGTATTTGCGCTATCAACTTGATGCAGAAAGTGACCTTAATGAGATTGTCCAATTTTCCGAGGACAATGAAAACAGCAGGTTCATAAAGTTCACTACCGAGAAGCCAAACAATGAGGACTACGCCGACAAGAATTACGTGCATATCAAATGCTCCTACAACAGCAACTACTTGAGAAGGGTGGACCAAAACAGGCTATTGGTCCTAGCCGCAGCTGCTGACCGAAATGAAACCAAAGACAATTGGGCTTGCACATTGTTCAAGGTCGAGCCTGTCGGACCACCTGACAGCAACAACCTAATCACGCGCTGCCGATTACGTCACTTGCAAAGCGACCTCTTAACCAGGCCGTTCATTGAAAACAGATTCGAATTGCGCCTCAACCAAAAAACACCCGATGCCGGAGGGGTGGATATCTACTCAGTCTCCCAAGTCAGATGTTGATGATCAGTATGCATGATGTTTGTGGGTAACGTCTCTGGAAACCCTCACGAGACTTCACTCGTCCCATTTGGGTCACCTATGGGTTTAAAAGGCTTGTTGCATGTGCGAATGCAATCGTGTTCCCCACGAAAGTGGCATTGGTTTTCATCACTACTTTTTTCCTTGTTTTTAGTTTTTGAATTTCGCTGTAATCTGTGTGTTTATAGCAACAATAATAAACTCATGTCTTATCTTTGTGTTTGGATAAGTCATCTACAAGTTTATGATTCACTAGCTTTTAGTGTAATCTGTGTGTTTGTTGCAATAATAATAAAGATTGGTAATTCAGATGTCTAACTACTCTGTATGTTCAAAAATCAACTCAATTAGAATTTTTTGCTTTGCTTGAAACTAGGGAGCATAATGGATAGCAATGAAGTACCCGAGATATCTTTTTTATATATCTAAACCTTAAATTTGGTATTAGGGATCGTTAGATACAACCAAACACAAGGTTTAAAAAATTCTAATTTCAGTTAATCATTTCTTCAGAGGCACTCAGAGTTCGCCAGGGGAATTGACGAAGGATCTCGCATGGGGAGAGTATTTGTTTCCAATTATTGATCCAAGATTTAGTTTGAATGGTATATTTAAGCCGAAACCTAAAATTAAATGAAAAAAAATGGTAGTGGGCCCCAAATATTTGCCTTAACGAGGATCTATCCTCAAGAATATTGACGGAAAGCTATACATTAATTTTAAGTACCTCACGATAAGGCGAATGTGAAAACAAATGGACTTAATGATGATTTTCGAATGAATTTATATGACCGATAAAAAAACCGTGATTGTTAACCTTTGTCTTTTGTGAAAAATACAAATGTTTTATTTTTGTAAAATATTTTCCATGACGTTAAGAAAATGTTTACAAGAGATTTGGAAATGGTTTTACCAATTATTGAGCCACATATGTATTTATAGTATAATATTTAAGTTGAAACCTAAAAAATAAATGAAAAAAAAATTGTAATGAGATGCAAGACGTTTCTCAACTGGTGTTTCATCCTCAAGAAATATCAACAAAAAGTCTTATATTTGTTTTAAAAACCAAATCATCTAGATGTAGGCCTTATAAAACCAAGTCAAATATTTTATTACAAAACTTTTAATTGTTAACAAAGACTCCACGCCTATAGCCATATGCTGTCATGTTACAAATATTTTTAATCAAAACTTCAGGTCTACAGCCATGTGTTTTGTGAAAGACGAAACCTAAGACATAAATGAAAAAAATCGTAGTGAGGCACAAATCTTTGCCTTAACAAGGGTCAATACTCAAGAATATCGACAGAAAGTTACATTAATTTTAAGTACCTCACGGTAAGGTTAATGTGAAAACAAATAGATTTAACAAAGATATTTATACGAATTTACAAAACCGACAAAAAACCGTGAGTTAACCCACGTTTTTTTGTGGAAATTCAAATCTTTCATTTTCATAAAATATTTTCCGTGACATTAAGAAAATCTTTAAAATACATTTGGAAATGGTTTTACCAGTTGTTAAGGCCCAAATGTATTTATAGTAGAATATTTAAGTTGAAACATAAAAATAAGTGAAAAAATTGTAATGAGGCCCAAAACGTTTCTCAAAAGGTGTTTCACCCTCAAGAAATATCAACTAAAAGTCTTACATTAATTTTAACAACCAAGTCAACTAGATGTAGGTCCTATGAAACCATGTCGATTACATGTTGCAAAACTTTTAACTATCTGGCAATTATAGTCATTCCACGTGGTATAAATTTTTTTGACATTTGGCAAAGTCTTTTTCTATGATCATATCTAAATTCTACAACAAATATTTTAGTGTAATATACCATCCCAATTTTTTTTTTTTAAAAGAAATACTTATTCTATATTCTATAAAATTTCTTATTCGTAAAATACTATGCAAGCAGTTTTATATAATTCTAATAACATTCACTTAACCATTTTTCTCTTTGGTGCTTACGGTCATTGAGTTAACCTTTAATAGTTGTGAAATGTTATAACAAAATTTAAAATTTGTGCTCAGTTTTAAACAAGAAAGAAGTTTTTGTCATATGCCCCATCATTAGACCTACAAGAATTTGCTTCATGAAAAACGACCGCACAGACTTTGCCATATGCCTTCACTATTTATCAAAACTGGAGTGACATTTTACCTGTAGCCGTTGTAATTTATGAAAGTCGACAATCGCACAAATTAATAGCACAGAAAAGATGACGAAGGAAAATGCGCACCCATCAATGTATATTCGATCTCGTAACTAAAGTCTTGTGTACAAGTTAGAAAATCTTATTTTATGATATAAAAAGTCTTTATTTATCTTATATGAGTTTAGGATTTTTTTTTTTTTTTTTAATTTTGTAATGGGAATTGCATCTACAAGTTGCAGAATTGGCAGAAGAGTTATACAAAGAAATCAATCCGATCAGCTATTTTAACAAATCTTGCGTCACACCAATGAGATCAGCCATGTTCATATCAATGAAAGAGATGGGAAACTGATTTGTCGAAAATAATATTAATTAAAGACCATAACTTGAGCTAGCTTGTGCTTAATTTCTTATAAATAGGATAGCAGGTTTGAACAGAGCAACACACTCGCAGCAAGTAAATTAAACCATCAAGAGAGAAGAAAAAAAGAGAGATCATCCCAATCCCAACTACACTATACAACATGGCTCCACCTGTACTACCAAGCCCCTTTCTGCTGAAAGCAGATACCAACAACAAGTATTTGCGTTATCAACTTGATGCAGAAAGCGACCTTAATGAGATTGTCCAATTTTCCGAGGACAATGAAAACAGCAGGTTCATAAAGTTCACCACGGAGAAGCCAAACAATGAGGACTACGCCGACAAGAATTACGTGCATATCAAATGCTCCTACAACGGCAACTACTTGAGAAGGGTGGACCAAAACAGGCTATTGGTCCTGGCCGCAGCTGCTGACCGAAATGAAACCAAAGACAATTGGGCTTGCACATTGTTCAAGGTCGAGCCTGTCGGACCACCTGACAGCAACAACCTAATCACGCGCTGTCGATTACGTCACTTGCAAAGCGACCTCTTAACCAGGCCGTTCATTGAAAACAGATTCGAATTGCGCCTCAACCAAAAAACACCCGATGCCGGAGGGGTGGATATCTACTCAGTCTCCCAAGGTAGATGTTGATGATCAGTATGCATGATGTTTGTGGGTAACGTCTCTGGAAACCCTCACGAGACTTCACTCGTCCCATTTGGGTCACCTATGGATTTAAAAGGCTTGTTGCATGTGCGAATGCAATCGTGTTCCCTACAAAAGTTGCATTGGTTTTCATCACTACTTTTTTCCTTGTTTTTAGTTTTTGAATTTCGCTATAATCCATGTGTTTATAGCAACAATAATAAACTCATGTCTTATCTTTGTGTTTGGATAAGTCATCTGCAAGTTTATGATTCACTAGCTTTTAGTGTAATCTGTGTGTTTATTGCAATAATAATAAAGATTGGTAATTCAGATGTCTAACTACTCTGCATGTTCAAAAATCAACTCAATTAGAATTTTTTGCTCTGCTTGAAACTGGGGAGCATAATGGATAGCAATGAAGTACCTGAGATATCTTTTTTATATATCTAAACCTTAAATTTGGTATTAGGGATCGTTAGATACAACCAAACACAAGGTTTAAAAAATTCAAATTACAGTTAATCATTTTTTCTGAGGGACTTAGAGTCGCCAGGGGAATTGACGAAGGAGCTCGCAAGGGGAGGAGTATTTGTTTTTTGCAGCGAATGGTAAAAACGGCGGTGAAAAACTTGGGAAGATTGTCCTTTGAATGCCCTTTTTTGCAGCGAACAGCAAGTAACCTTTGTCTTTATAAATTCCTCCTTGCATTTCTTCTAAGTCGCACTAATGTTCATAGACATGATTATAAGCACCATCTACGCTGTTGATCAAATCATATTCTATTATTTTGTATATTTTCCATAAATAGAAGTCAACTCCCTTGATTGAATAGTGAGTAGTGAGATCATCAAGCAGCGGAAGACGGACTTGGCATAGTCTATGTTTATTAAAAAATTAGGCTTATTATATTAACACCCTACAAATTATTGAATAAACCTCATATACTTAAAACACCTCACATTTACTTTTTTAATTAAATATTATCTTAATACACCCCACATACTTCCCCATAATATCCTCACACCCCACATTCTTAATATACACCTAACATTTTCTATATGCATCCCATATTTTCTATACACCCCACATTTCTTAAATCTTACAAACCTTTTAATTTGGACAAATAATGTTGACTAAAAGTTTGACAAAAGATGCTGCCTGAGATTTAAAGCATATGTGGGTTGTTTTTAATTCCACCATTAAAACTCATGTCGTCTGTTTTTAATATTTGGTGGTAATTTTAGATGTTTAATTCTTCATGTAATCCCTAAAAAATGAATACGAACATAGAAGCTTAAATAACACATCAAAAGCAAGATTAAATCATTATTGATGTTGTCAAAATCACTAAAACAATATATAATGTGAAGTCTACAACATGTGAAGCTTCAGAAACATCGATTTCGTGTTTCATTAATTAAAAATATTTTTTCTCAATCAACATGTTTGTAGTTTCATTGGTTAGGTTTTTGTTTAACAATAGAGAGTCGAAGGGGTTTTGATAGTTGAAGAAGATAAATAATACGTTAAAAGTGATTTAGGGTGTATATAGAATTTTTTATTTTTTTTTAACCTAATAAGGTCAAAATTGTCATTGCATAGTAGAATAAATAAGTTATTTAATATTAAATTTTAATGTGGGATGCATTCAACATTTTGTGGGATGCTAATATAAAAAACCAAAAATAATAATAATTATTCTTATTATTAGTGAGATCATCAAGCAGAGGAAGACGGACTTGGCACATACGGTTTATGTTTGGTAAAAAATTATTATTATTATTAAGGGGATGGGTGGGGGGAGATATGAAATACTTTGTATAGTTACGCATCTTATTATTATTAAAGGGATGGGTGCGGGAGATATCAAATACTAGAAATACAAAGTCGTTGTTACGCATCTCCACGACAAGTGGTTTGGGGTAAACTTAATCCACAACGTTGACAAATGGAACATTATAGTTTTCATCGATGGTGTCAAGAAGTTTGGGGTGAAGGATCAAGGACCAGGGGACCTGTATTTCAAATGTGGTGTATATGTCGTACCAGATAATTCGAGTAACTACATGGAATCAAGGTGGAAAGAGATCAAACTTAACAAAAAAATGAAGGGATTAGTAGAATATTTGCGTCAAGTAGCTAAGTGTGTTGTTACAGTGTATCTACCAGTCTATACAATCGGAGTACAAAGCTATGGTTTTACTAGAACTCTTCGTATAACTCTTTCGCCCCCTTCTATTTCGGTTAAAGTAAGACTACCAGTGCAAATCATACAGGATTTAGTACAACTTCCATAATCCAACAAACATTAAATCCTATTGATCAACCTGCCTAAGCAAGATGTACAAAACGCTGAGATTCTATGGCAACCAAAATCGCTAAATAATCTTAGGGCTGTTTCGGTATGGGATACCAAACCAAAAACTTTGTCCCGATTCCTAAACTGAAGTTTTCAGGAATCCTAATTTCAAGACCGATCCCAAACCAAATTTTCGGGAATCCCGAAATAGTTTCAGGATTTCAAGACAAATCAGGAATCCTGAAATAAAATTCACACAAAATTGCAGGCAGACTGCTACGATTGTATCTGATATGCATCTACAGAACTTAAGACACCCAAATTCCCAATCCAATTCAATCTGCAGAAACTAATTGCATCTGCAGAATTCAATTATCTCAAAAGAAACTAAAGCATGAAACTTGCAACAATCACACAACAAATCATCATAAAACATTGCAGCTAACCAAGATGCTAACTTCTTTGAGAATAAAAATGTAGACCATCCAAACATCCAAGTAAATGAAATTAAGCCACAAACCACGTAATTTCACAACAATTTCTCTGCAAAAACATCCACTAAAATCTGTTCATCACAAGAAGAGTGGTAGTTCAATTGGCTTCATACAACCACCATTTCCTATACAAAATACCCTAAAAACAGAGTACAAAAACAGTAATTCCCTTGAGCAGCAATCCAGACTGAACAAATTGATGCACCAAGTAAGTAATTAACAACTGTTTCTTCATATACCCAATTAAGTAATTAGCAAGTAATTGAACCCAAGTCACAAGCAAATCAGGGACTTCCCAAGAATACGAGATGAGATTCCCAGAGGTTAACTAAAGAATCAAGCAGGTATTTAGCAAATGAAAGCATAATCTGGAAATATGTACTCTAAACTGCTAGTGCAGACCAAGTCACGAACAGGAAGTTATCGCTACAATGTAAAGTGAAGACACGACTAACGCAAATTACCGAATGGAAACCGTGTCGTTATGGCACTTTATTAGCTCCTTAAACTGTCTTTTGGATGTCCTCAACCTAATACAACGAGTCTTTCATTAATTCATAATCGCAACAGATTAATCAGAATCACAAAATTAAGCAAAAAATCAAGCTAAAAAAGAGGTTTTTGAAAGACATACATGAAAAAACCTAGTCTTTATGTTCTTGATCAAAGTGGTGGCCATCAAAAATTAAAGTCAATCGAAATTGCGAACTAGAATTTCTGCTAACAAAACCCCAGAATCTCATTCCTACTCTTCCCAATAATTTTGTTTCAAGAATCTCAATATTCAAACAAAATGCTCAAAATGCCAAATTTCACAAACCCTAATCTAAATTTCACAAACCCAAAATTAATTCCAAAATTTATCTGATTTGGTGGAGAATCAGTGCACAGTGCACTGGAATATGGATGAAGAAGTCGAGAGAGAGATCAGATAGGTGAGTGGCACCAATGGTCGTAGCTCTGCCTCTGTGCCATGAAGGAAAGCTCCTCCACAGTGAGGGTCTGAGGGATGAGAAGTTGAGAGAGAGATCAGAGGGTCTAAGGGTGTGGCCGGATTCTGAGGTGACTGGTAAGGTTGTCTGAGGTGAGGTCGAGGAGGGTGGTGGTGAGGTTGTTCGAGACTCTGAGGCAAGGTCGAGTCAAAGTCGAGAGACGGAGCGAGAGAGTGAGGTCAAGTCAAAGTCTGAGGGTTTGAACTTTGATTTGTATTCAACGGTTGAGATTAAATCTCGACCTAATCCGACAGCTATTAAAATTCTAAATATATATTTAAAAATTAAATAATATATATATATATTTTTCGGTTCGGTTCGGGATTACAGAAATCCCGAAAACTTGAGACCGATTTCTGTACCGAAATTTCAAGATCGATTCAGTATTGGGTATTGAAATTTTAGGGATTTTCAGTTCGGTTTAGGATTTGGTATTTTTTTTTTTCCAGCCTAATCTCTAGGTTCAGCAGACTTGTTGGACTCCTGTTTAAACCATTTCATCCAAAATATGTAAATGAACTATCTCAGATCAAAAGTGTGGCCATGGTTTGGTTCGGTCCGGTGTCACTTTCAAACTAGAACTGATACCGGAAAGTATCAACCGTTGAGTTCAGTATGGTTTCGCTTAAATTTATTACTAAAATCGTACGCTTCGATTTACACCCTTTCCAGTTCAGTTCATGTCGGTTTACGATTCTAACAAATATAGGGTAAATTACAAAAATCTACCTCAACTATTGGATCAGCCATAATTTCATACCCCCATCTTTAAAACATTTCAATGTCATATTTTATCTTCGAATTTGTTGCAATGTCATACCTTTCGTTAGTTTGTCTATCAATTCCTCTATTAAATGCTGAGGTGGCTTGAGGCGAGCCCACTTTCTATTAATTAAATATTAAAAAATTAAATACAATATTTAAATATTTTTATATTTTTAAAAAATGTGGGGCCCACCCACCTTCTTCCTATCCCGCCTGTCTCCCCTCACCCTTTATTCCTTCACTCCAAAACCAGAACCCCACAGTGACTTTCCCTCGCCCTCATCCTCCCCACTCGATCATCTTCTCCACCTAGTCACCCAGCCATCTACACTCCGATCAAGCGATTCCCTTCCATGCCCGTCCTCCCCTATGCCCCCCGCCCCCCATCCGCTTCCGCACATGCCGCTCCGTCCTCAACCCCTTCTCCACCGTTGATTACACCGCCAAGATCTAGAGCTGCCCTTTCTGCTTCACCCGCAACCACTTCCCTCCCCATTACGCCTCCATCTCTGACGAGAACCTCCCCGCCGAGCTCTTCCCCCAGTACACCACCACCTAGTACAACTCGTCCATCGAAAAACCCACCTCACCACCGATCTTTATTTTCATCGTCGACATATGACCAAGAAGGAGCTCTCGTTTCTCAAGTCCGCTCTGTCTCATGCTCTTGTTCTCCATCCACATATTTGGAGATAAGAGAGTTGGCGAGTGATGGGAGATGGGGGGAAGGGGTCATGGGGGATTTTTGGGTTCAGGGGATTTTTGGGTCGGGTTGCTTAGAAGAAGAAGATGAAAGGGAATTTTCGGGGAAAGGGGATTTTTGGGAGAAAGTGGTGGGTGATGGGGGCTCTGGTTTTGGTGATGAAGGAAGGTTGGGGTGGGGGACATGGGTGGATGGGGAAGAAGGGGGTTTTGGTTTTGGAGTGACAGGAGGAAGGGTGGGGGGAGATCGGTGCGATAGGAAGAACGTGGGTGGGTTCCACATTATTTTTATAAAAATATTTAAATAATTGTATTTTAATTTTTTTTAATATTTAATTAATTTTTTTAATAAAAAGTGGCCCCGTCTCAAGCCACATCAACATCTAACAGAATAATTGACAAACAAACTGACGAAATATATAGCAATGAAGTACCCGATTTTTATACCCACCCCTAAATCAAAGCTGAGTTCAAAAACAAGTATCAGATTGTATCTCTTTGTACCATCAATCACATTTTCTTTGCTTGAAAGTAGAGAGCATAATGGATAGCAATGAAGTACCCGAGATATCTTTTATATATATATATATATATATCTAAACCATAAATTTGGAATTAGGGATCGTTAAATACAACCAAACACAAAGTTTAAAAAAATCAAATTTCAGTTAATCATTTCTTACTCAGAGTTCGCGAGGGGAATTGACGAAGGAGCTCGCATGGGCAGAGTATTTGTTTCCAATTATTGAGCCAAGATTTAGTTTGAATGGTATATTTAAGCCGAAACCTAAAATTAAATGAAAACAAATGGTAGTGAGCCCTAAATATTTGTCTTAACCAAGGTCTATACTCAAGAATATCAACGGAAAGCTATACATTAATTTTAAGTACCTCACGATAACGTGAATGTGAAAACAAATGGACTTAATGATGATTTTTGTATGAATTTATAAAACCGATAAAAAAACCGTGAGTGTTAACCCTCGTTTTCTTGTGAAAAATACAAATGTTTCATTTTTGTAAAATATTTTCCATGACATTAAGAAAATGTTTACAAGATATTTGGAAACAGTTTTACCAATTATTGAGCCACATATGTATTTATAGTATAATATTTAAGCTGAAACCTAAAAAATAAATGAAAAAAAATTGTAACGAGATCCAAGACATTTCTTAACCGGTGTTTCACCCTCAAGAAATATCAACAGAAAGTCTTATATTTGTTTTAAAAACCAAGTCATCTAGATGTAGGTCTTATAAAACCAAGTCAATTATTTGTTACAAAACTTTTATTTGTTAACAAAGACTCCACGCCTATAGCCATATGATGTTGTGTTACAAATATTTTTAATCAAAGACTTCACATCTACAGCCATGTGCTTTGTGAAAGCCGACATAAATGAAAAAAAAATTGTAGTGAGGCCCAAATCTTTGCCTTAACAAGGGTCTATACTCAAGAATATCGACGGAAAGTTACATTAATTTTAAGTAACAAATATATTTAATGAAGATATTTATACGAATTTACAAAACCGATAAAAAATCGTGAGTTAACCCCCACATTTTTTGTGGAAATGCAAATCTTTCATTTTCGTAAAATATTTTCCCTGACATTAAGAAAATCTTTAAAATACATTTGGAAGTGGTTTTACCAGTTATTAAGCCACAAAAGTATTTATAGTAGAATATTTAAGCCGAAACATACAAAATAAGTGAAAAAAATTGTAATGAGGCCCAAAACGTTTCTCAAACGGTGTTTCACCCTCAAGAAATATCAACTGAAAATCTTACATTAATCTTAACAACCAAGTCATCTAGATGTAGGTCTTATGAAACCAAGTCGATTACATGTTGCAAAACTTTTAAGAAATATTTTCCTTGACATTAAGAAAATCTAAACCATAAAGCAAAAAATTCTAATTAAGTTCAGTTTGTCTGTTAATTCATCTATTAAATGCTAACGTGGCTTGAGGCGGAGCTCACTTTCTATTAAAAATTTAAAATACAATTATTTAAATATTTTTATAAAAAAAATGTGGAACCCACCCACCTTCTTCCTATCCCACCTGTCTCGCCCCACCCTTCCTCCCTTGTAAAACCCCACCCCCGATTTTAAAAATTGTATTGGGTCTTAATGTGTGTGCATGGAGGGCCCACGTGTTTTAGTTTTAATTAGGTACCTATGTTTTTTAGATATATGTACCTATGTTTGGAAAGATTATGCTCAATGTTTTTGTGTGTATCTAGTAGTCATTATTCAGCCAGGGGCAAGGATCTAGTGTTGGCATATGGGCCAGGAGAAATAATCCCTAGTTTCGAGTCAAGGGATATGGAGCTGGCAAGGGGCTTGGAGAAATAATATCTGACTTCGGGTCGAGAGACATGGAGCTAGCAATGGGCCGAGAGATATTATTATTTGATACCACTATTTGGCACACTATATACAAGATATGCTTATGAGATGTTTTATGGCATGCTAGGGTTTTCGGAAAACCTACCACTTATTATGCTATTAGTTTTCATAAAACTTTGGGGGTTAGTATGTTTTGTGCCCCCTCAGGACTTAGAATCGAGTGGTATAACCCTGGCGTCAAGGTACTTCCGCATCGGCATCTTCGAATCCTCTCGGTGAATGACCCATTCCTTGTTCATTCAATTTTTATATTATTTATTTCAGTGTTCTAGTTTAGTTGTATGCTCTAAACACATTCCTCAGTTACATATTAATCATACTTAAATTTATAAGTCTTATTTATTTCTTATTCTTAACATTTGCATTTAATAAATGGCTTTTGTCACCCTCGGATGTCGGCCAGCACGTGTCTATCATGGTGTTCGGGGAATAACGAGATCAAGACGTGTCATCCCTTCACTCCAAAACTAGAACCCCACCGTGACTCTCCCTCGCCCTCATCCTCCCCACTCGATCATCTTCTCCACCCAGCCACCCAGCTATCTATACTATGATCAAGCCATTCCCCTCCATGCCCATCCTCCCCTAAGCCCTCCATCCGTTGTCACACCTGCCGCTCCATCCTCAACCCCTTATCCATCGTCGATTACGCCGCCAACATCTGGATCTGCCTTTTCTGTTCACCCGCAACCATTTCCCTCCCCACTACGCCTCCATCTCCGACAAGAACCTCCTCGCCGAGCTCTTCCCCCAGTACACCGCCACCGAGTACGACTTGTCCATCGAAAAACCCACCTCACCTCCGGTCTTTATTTTCGTCATCAACACATGATCGAGGAGGATCTCTTATTTCTCAAGTCCACTTTGGCTCTGGCTCTCGGTCTCCATCCCCATATTTGGAAATAAGGGAGTAGGCGAGTGATGAAGGATAGGGGAAAGGGTGATGGGGGATTTTTGGGTCGGGTTGCTTAGAAGAAGAAGAAGAAGAAATATGATTTTTTTGGGGAAAGGGAATTTTTAGGAGAAAAGGGTGGGTGATAGGGGATCTAATTTTGGTGGTGAAGGAAGATTGGGGGTGGGGGACACGGGTGGATGGGGAATAAGGGGGTTATGGTTTTGGAGTGAAGGGAGGAAGGGTGGGGGGTGATGGGTGGGGTAGGAAGAAGGTGGGTGGGTCCCACATTATTTTTATAAAAATATTTAAATAATTGTATTTTAATTTTTTTTTAATAAAAAATGAGCTCAACCTCAAGCCACATCAGCATTTAACAGAAGAATTGACAAACTAATGGAAGATATGACATTACAATAACTTCGAAGATAAGGTATAATATTGAAATGTTTTAAAGATGAGGTATAAAACTATGGTTGAGTTGAGGTAGTTTTTCATAATTTACCCACAAATATATATATATATATATTGAATCTTCTACTTCAAATACCAAACACATTTCAACTACAAATTCAAGTAAATTATTTAGTTTAGTATAATTAAATATTAGATTAAATAGACAACAAAATTTAAAAAGTCGTCTAAGTTACCACATTAACAATAATGTTTTTGTTTTAATATGATAGCACAACTTGATCAAATTCTAATTACTCACTGGCGAATCTGTTTCCTCTCATCTCTTAAAACCAACAAGAATTGCTGATTACAACTTACAACGCAACACCCAGCCGAAACTTGTAATTGCCTGAGATGGGAAAATAAATGTCCCCTAAGCCGAAACTTGGCCCTATCCCAGAAGAGAGTGCTTGCAAACCAAGATTGGGTACAGCATCAAAAGGACAAAACAACTATATTTCACAGGTCAATGAACATTGATACAACACAAACTGAAGCAAATTATAGAAAAAAATTGATATAAATAATTGAGTTGGTTCAGCATGTTTATATTCTTGCTTCGTCAGTTTTACTAACTGAAACGAAATTTGACTTATTGTAAAACTCTAACACAAGCTGTGCAAACCCTACGTTAGCTTGTAATCAATTTATCAATCAAACCCACACAGGGAAGCCATGAATGAAATGAATGAAGCGCTAAATTAAATTATATGAGAATATAAAAAAAAACTAAAAAGAAAAACGTATCTGTACAACAGCACAAGACACAGCAAGAATCCTACACACCACACGGTAGGCAGCACCACTTCTCAAGTTGAAGAAATAACCACACCATAGGGTTTGGAGGCTCAACTTCCTCTGAAGATGCAGGTTGCAATGGTAACTCAGCAGGTAACTGCCGGTGAAATGCATTAACTGCAGCGGCAACACCGTCTTCATTCTCTATCAACTTTGCCATTTCTAGTACGCGAGATTTAACCTAAGATGGTTCAATTCCTGGTTAGAACGAATGCATGGTGTGCTATTTTGCTGCACTACTTTCACAGCACATGGCTGGTAGTATAAAGATGAAAGCTTAACCATCTATAGGGAAATTGAATAAAAAGGAAAATTGATGTGAAGGATCAGAACAAAATATTGCTATTGTTTACCAAAACATAAAAACATGAAACTTTAATCATATCATATTTGATTTCATTTTTAAATGTACTTCCCACTGAGCAATGAGGAATAGCGTTGATGAATAATTGAAGGATTTGAAATATTTGTTTAGTATCTGAATCTCTACTTGCTTGTGTTCGTTTTAAGGAATAATTTTAATGTTGTAAGAATTTTTTCTTTTGCGAACATTCTAATACTTGTACATGGCAGTTGTTAGTGTATTTGATTTGTTTCAGTTAGTTGTTCCGGGATTGCATGGTTTCTGGTTCTGCTTAGCTTGTTCTCATGCTGTTGAATTATGTTTTTTGTGGTCTGGTCTAAATCCAGAGCAGTTTTTCCTACTTTTCGTAGTTCGCGTACTCTTGAAGGCTGTCTTTTGGTGCAATCAGGAATTTAATTTAACCTGGTTTCGTACAAGGTAATGCTATTAATGCTAAAAGTAAAGCCACATGGGTTCACATATTGTGACTTGTTAGCTAATGCATTGTTAGCTCATTCAGGAACAGTTTAATCTTTTGAGGTTCATTGGCTGTCTAACATCGACCAATAAAAACACACCTCTCACACACTCATTCATGTGTAATTGCTCCATGAATAAAATCTAGTGGCGGCGGTTACAAGGAATTTGATTCAATAAGAACTAAGAAGGAAGAGATACTAAGGATGAAGAGCAATCTTAAGTTGTCGCAACTTTGAACAAATTCGTAGAATGATTTCTACAAGGCACCACACCCACCAATTTCTTCATTCATATGACAAGCAAATAATTTTCAAAACGAGATATATTTTGTTGATTAAATAAGGCATGAATACAAAGCAGTAATACCTCTGGCTCCAGCATAAATCTAATAGCATTTGACAGGCTCTCAACACTGAGCTGAGAAATAGGTATTGGTGCTGGCCCCAAGCCTTTCTCATGTATCCTATCACCCCAGAAGAACTGATCGCCGAAGAATGGCACGATGGTTGTTGGACACTGTATATCGTAAAATAGTGCAATTAGATAACATCCAGCAAAAAAAAAAATTAAAAAAAAAAAAACCAAAACAATGGTAAAAGACACTCTCCCAGAAATAAATAATTTAAAACGACCACACTGATTGAAAAGAACATTACCCCAGCTCTCAATCCCGTAGCTGTGGTCCCAGCACCACCATGATGAACCTGCATATTTGTGATAGTACAGCTTTCAAAAACATGCAGTAAAAATCAATATCTGCAATTGATATCGTTGTACGGGTTACATGAGTAGTAATTAGTTAAAAAGGAACAAAAAGGTGAAACCATAAAATACAACATTACCACTGCTGAACATTGAGGAAATAGCCAATCGTGAGGGCAGTCCTCCAAGAGGAAAACATTATCAGATGCTTCTGTAACTGAAACACGACATGCAAACCAAATTAGAAGAAAAGATATCAGATACGTTTTCATTAATTTAAAGCAAGCGACTAGAACAGATTTTCTTGTTCCCGCTTTTTGGTTTAAATACCCTTATAATGAAACATGTAATGGTAGTCAACTGAAGTTCAAAACACATAAAGGACAAATTTAACAAGAGAAACAGAGAGAATCATAAGATGGTGCCATCAGAAACATGAATTGACAAACCAAAACACGTAATACCCGACAAAGAAGTTAAACCAGACTGGAATTTCCAAGAACATATTAAAGCATGAAACTTAATTTTAGAAAGAATACACTTACAATTACCGAGGTCCCCCCAACCTCTATCAATTATTCCTCTCTGTCCTGTATCTTTCAATGCCTCCAATATCATATCAGTAGTTTTCTTGGGATCATCGAGCGGCTTAACAAGAAACAGGCAAAATTTTAGGTTCTAATATTTTCAAAACCTGACGAAAACATGATTTTTTTTCAGCCACAAATGTGAATTCTGACAGAAATAAAGATAAAAATCAAAGTATTAAAACAACTTGAGAAATAAGTAAGCAGCCACAATTACACGTATCAAGCAATTTAAGTGATTGGTATTATTATCAAGGTACTCAAAGAGCCCCCTAAGCTTCTCTAGGAGAAGATGCATATATTACTACACAAGATAATCATCAATTTTCAAGGAACAATGCTAATCTGCAAAAAAGTTATATGAACTTTCCTAACGTTCAAGCCAAAGTATTGAAGATAGTCCCACCAATCCTTCCAGATTCGACTAAGCTTGAAATAAATTATTAGCCTATTTCCTTATGGCTTAATCTGTGGGGGCTAGTGGCTGTCCAACTCTATCAGCATGTTATCTATAAGTCTAAATTACAAGCCTTATTTACATTTTTAAAACAAAAAGAACCCAAGACATGCACCAGCTGATAACTGAATCCCGAAACTCTCCTAGCCTTATACAGAAATTGAAACGTGAAATATTTGTAACACTAAATACATTATATAAGTTAATAATAAGTTATTCTCTATCAATGTAAGACTTTAACAACGTAAAAGACTACCAATTTCTGGCCTTGGTTATTCACAAATACTAGATGTCACACCACTCAGAAGAGAGTACACATTAGTAAGGCCACAAAAAGAGAATATAATAACTGATTTAGAGAAAACACAGGGTTACTCATCTAGTTGAATAGATATTTGAAGGAACCTGTTTAGCTAATTGTCATACTATATGAAGAGAAAAATGACAAGAAAAGAAACTAATAGAAGAAAATATATACCATGCTTCCAAAGCCAATATATATAGGTTTAGGCCCTTTCTGAATCCATTCAACAAACTCATCTTGAGGTTGATATTTCGACCCTAGGTTTAAGAAACAATAACCAACAACATCCACAAGAGATCCCCAATCTGCATATATCATACCACGTCAAAACCTACCAACAAATATACCACTGTGACTGGCAGAAGAGTCTAATAAATATCGAATTACTTACCACTTGGCTTTGGCACAACATGAGGACTCCACATATAGCCTGTAGGCAAATGAGATATTGATCCGTGGTATGTGCTGAAGTATGCAATAGGAGGAAGCTTCAACTTCTTTTTTCTGAAGTCATTAATATATCCCCGAATGCCCCACCATATCAACAAATCCACAACAATGTATGTAAGCTGGATGTGGCAAAGAGAAATGGAATTATATTTGCCATCAATTAATCCAGTGGTCCAACCATATGACAATAAAATAAATAGAAGTAAATACCAAAAAAAGAGCATACCCAATAACCAGCACTTTGAGGTACACGTGCCAGCGGGTGAGGAAATTCATAAGTAGGCCTGTCTATAGAAAGATAAGTAAGATGGCATAACACAGAAGAGAGTTCCCCGCAAAATAAACCAGCATTCAAGACATAACATACTACTGGAAAACAAAAATAAGAACATAACGTTTCCTTTAAGCTTCCTTAAATAGATTTCATTTTGTAATTTTATTCATGTCAACTTGAAACACCAATGTAATCCATGTGACCAAGAAAGTTTTCCTACTTTTTCTACTTCCAAATGGTATATATAAATTAATTATACTTGCATACGCTTGACACTTGCTAAGATCGATCTAATGAAGAAACTTAAGAAGGTAATCCATAATCCTAAATATCTCTTATTGGTGAAGACTATAAGACTCCAAATCGGAGCATTCTAATCCCATCTTTAAAAGTGTTTTAATACAGGACCTAACTAGTAGGATCACAGCCTGAGTTGCCTCCTTAGAATCGTACTAGAATTGTACTGTATAATATTATTATGTATACTGGGAAACATTTTAGAAACTCTAGCATGTTTCCAAACTGTCAATTTGAAAAACTCTTAAAGTGGATTCCTATTTGAATGAGTGGTCCAGATTGAATGTCTAACTCAACAAGTCATAGCATCTGGCAAGAGGACAATTACTCTATCAAAATAAAGCACGAAAACAAGTGGTCAAAACTTACGTCCATGGCATTGTGAAGAAAATATGAAGGGGTACTCCAAGAGCTTCTGCAACATGAGCATGTCCTGCAAACCAAACCACATGATAAAAGAAGTTGCTCACGATTGAACTATATCTTTTTTGATAGAAGAAGAAAAGATGTAGAATAAGTTCATTACTCACACTTTATATTTTCACACAACCATAGAGACAGATCTAGAACCATAGAGACAGATCTAATTACTACAAAGGTCCAATAAATAAGGGTCTAAACCTTTTGCTAACTAAATATTTCAGCGCATGGCTTCCAAGTTCCAACCACTCCAATAAATAAGGGTCTAAACCTTTTGCTAACTAAATATTTCAGCGCATGGCTTCCGAGTTCCAACCACTATAGTCATCAGTCCAAAATCAATATTCTAATTTCGAGCCCAACGGGACCCTATCATTTATAAACTACAAGGGATGGTCTATATAAAGGTTTAATTAATCTTGATTGAACCAGCAAGCTCCAATAACAAAAGATGATGTAAGACGCAAGAAGTCTGAAATGAAGTGTTAACACACATAGGACATAACATTCTGAGAAAACAAACAGGGCCAACTCATAAGCTAACAACGCCACTTTCTAACTTAATTGGCAATAATACTTCATCATAAACTCTTATGTCAGATGTAATACATACTGACTTACCAGAAACATAATTCAATTGAAGTGACATTCAATATTCCACTTGTAATAACTCACCATAAGCAGGAGGGTTTGCAATAATTGCCTGTGCCTTAAATGGTACACCAGTTTCTATATCTGGTTCTGTGCATGCTGGAAGAAGAGATTCAATAATTGCCTTCAGTTGCTTTCTTTGTATTGATATTTCTGCTGGCCCGGATGGAATGAGACCTTTATTTCTGGCCATATCTAAAATTAAATGGCACTAAATTTCAGTTATTCAATAAAGCACTTGAGGGGACAATTTGGGAACATTAAACATATTTAGAGTAACCAGTGACATAAATAAGAGCTCCAAGAATTGGAAAATCTTGAATTTTGGCTAAAGAGTAAAGAATAGTTGTAATTTTAAATTTTTAAGGTGGTCAATAATCAATCGAATAACTCAGCTTTCACAATTACAACTCAGCTTTCATAAGAAAATTATGCAGAGAGGAAGAGTGAGTTGTGTGCGTGCACATGTGCGTGAGAGAGAGAGAAAGAGAGAGAGGGAGAGAAGTTCCCAAGTTGTTCAGATTAAGGTTCAGCTGCAAGAAAGAGAAAGTAAACAGCAGAGAGAGCAAACAACAACAACAACAACAAAGCCTTATCCCACTAAGTGGGGTCGGCTATATGAACCACATATAAACTCACACCATATCTGACAAAATAGACAGAGACATAGGAAGTGATCTACCAACAAGATCGCTACCAAAAATGAGATAAATTGCTATATATCATTTAAAAAAAGTACTTCCAATATAGGACCTCTTACATCCTGCCAAAACACGAGGATCGCCACCCAACGGATAAAAGTCTACACCAGCTGACTTCACAAAAGAACTGAAGTTAGCATGAGTTGCCAACCTGACATGATGGCCAAACTCCTGCAAGAAAAGATCAAACCATCTACAACCATTCAAACATGCAGGAAACATATAGACAATAAGGTACATCATTTTTCAAACAAGGGATACAGGAATATGTCAATGATGTTTAAAATTTAATATGCCTAGCAGCCTAGCATCATAGCATGGCCTACCTCTACAGGTAAGAGCTATAATAATTAGTGCCCAACAACGGTAAATTATTCAAAACAAAGTCATCTTGTTATGTTGGACATGCCTGAAATCTCTTTGCCATAGCCAGGAAAGGCTGTACATCTCCTCTTGTTCCAACAACAAGTATGCAAATTTTCAACCTTGGAATTGACTTGATGGTATTGGAAGGCATCTCATCAAGATTGATGGGCACATCTTCGACAGTGTGGAGCTCTAACAACTCAGAGGCAACAGGTGCACTTTTTTCTAAATCAACTTCTACTCTTCCATCATTTTGTATCTTGACCATCTCAACAATTAGTTTTTTCTGAAAATCAAAACCGGAGAAACAATGATCAACCAAAAGGAGAATGTACGAGTAAATAAAACCATCTGCATTCCAAATTTTGTTAATAAAGAATTGGGGGGAGGGGAGTGGGGTGGAGGATAACTAGCAACCTCAGTGGTTGGAGCCGTCAATTATAACTCAATTTATGTCACAGTCATCAGGTACTGAAAAAAATATAAGATACTGTAAGACAGGGACTGTCATACACTCATGCTTTTCAAATAAAATTAGGGGACAACATTTGGCATCCATCTATTCAGCATGAAGTTGCAGCTTCATGAAAGAAACTAGTCCAACAAACATGTTTCTAGTTCTGATAGGTGGACAAATTAAAAGTTGTAAGCAAACAGGGTATGAGAACAAGCAACCACGCATATGATAGTATCTACCTTTTCACGCTCTGACAGTCTATCCAGCTTTAAGTCATGCCTTCCCTTCTTCTCCATCATGGATCTAGAGAATCTAATCTCATGCTCCTTAATCAGCAAACCTTTGGGAGTGCCAATAGGCGCTGTGATTGAATTGTCCAAACCTTCATGAACATACGTGTACGTATCAGTGAGCAAATAGATAAATACTAAAACAAAAGAAACAGAAATACTTAGGATCCCAGTATGCCGTTAAAGTGCAGTACCATCTGGGGTCAGCATGATCACATCATTGTACTAATTAGACTATTAGTTTGGATCATGATTGCATCATCCTATGATTCACTGAAAAGTTTAGTAAAAGGATTGGCCACAAGAACAACAATAGTGTGACATAATCATAGGTATTTTCACAATTTAGATAATACTTATTTTAAGAACTATTCTACTACTTCAATCACTTTTTTTCGTTTCTTTTCAGCATCGCTCTAGAACTTCAGTCTGGTCATCTAAATTCCAAATTCCAAGACATATTTATACCTAAGGAACTTCACTAAATAATGGCTGATTACTAAACTAAGAGCACAACTAACATCCTGGCAGTATACAGAAATCCTACACTTGAATTTTAAGCTAAATCACGAAACTCCTTTCCGCATTGTATAGACAATAACGCGTAACAAATTTTGGTTCATTGAGTTTCTCGGTTAAATATTAAGTAATTCCAGGTTGTCAAGAAACAATTAGAATCGTATAGTTCACCCTAAAGAGAAAGAACCTGGTCAACTCTCTTCAAGGAAAAGCTTCATTTTTAGTCCCTCAATGCATAACAAACAACAAAAGGAACTACAACTCAGACTGCGTGGGAGCACTAACCTCTCCAAGGTGAAGAAGCACCATTGAATTCTTTTTCCTGAAAAATCTCTAAAACCGAAGAGGGCCGTGCAGAATTTGTCTTCTGCTTCCTCTCTCCCTGAAAAGAACCTGCAACCAATTGTTAAATTGAATACTTGTTATCCATTTCCAATCATAAATTTCGACAACTTTGCAGAAAATACTTACTCTGTCCTTGGCTGCTAACACCTTCCTCTTCCAAATGTTTCAATGGATGGTCAACCCCATTGCTCCCCATTTTGCCTAGTGCACGGGGTTGCGCGACAAAAACCGACCAAACCCCAACTCCGACAACCTTAATCTCAGCTCCTCATATCCATATTCTTAAATTCACTAAAACATGAATCTGAAAAAAGCCGTGAATTGAAGCCACCAACTAAACCCAACTGCAATAACTTACAATTCAATTCCCACAATCCAATGATTCTACTTAAGGATGTGAAGAAACACAAACACAAACAAAAACAAAACCCCACCAAAACAAAAAACCTCAAACCCTTAAACAAACCACTTCCCAATATCCAGAACTTCAAAATACAAGACAGAGAATCGCTGAAACAAGCAAAAACAAAAAAAAAACAAAAAAAAAAAAAAAACACAACCCACAAGCTCAAAACCCAAAAGTCGAAATCATCCAAATTTAGCTGTTCCACTCACAGATCATCGACAGCTTTTGACCAAAAGACAGCAACCATGACTACCAGTCAGTCAAAGCGTGGACCATTTGGTGGGCGAAAGTTTAAACCGCCTTTGAAGTTCGAAAGCAATACCAAAACTGAAGCAAACGTGCTTTTTCGACGGATTTAAGCTGAAAGCATAGGATCCAACGAAAGCGGAAAGCAATTATTTGGGTACTAAGAAATTCTGATGCGCAATAAAATATGGCGCTTCAACTTGAGAGGTCCTATAAAAAATTGCTAGAATACAGGGAAGGAAGTTGAAGAAAAATTTGGAGTCTTTGAATTGAGAGGTTGGGTTGTTAAGGAAGGGGGACTAAGGAAGCTTCTCTCTGTCTGGATTTCAATGGAACTTGGACATATAATATGAGACAGTGTTGTACTTCGAACCGACTACTGGTCAAATTTTTGGTGCTTCAGAATTTGAGGGTGTAATGTGAAAAAAGTTAGAATCTTGTGACCGATTTTAGAAATCATCTTCAATAGTGTAAAATATAATTAGTCCTATATATATTTAAGAAATTGATTGACATTCCAAAAAAATTAATCATGCAATTTAAATGCTCTTTATTTAAAAAATAAAAATTCTTATAAAAAAAAAACATAATTAAAATCTTAAACGCCAAATAATATTTCCCTATATTTATCGCATACTTCTAAATCATTATTTTGCCTTTTACTTTTAATGGGAAAGGTAAGCACTTTATTTTTTTTTTTAATACCAGAATTACTCAACCAAACCAACAGTCTGGACACCTCAGGGGAGTTGATTATCAAGGGCTATAGAGTATTTAATCATAGTACCCTCGACAGGATATGATATTGGGTTATTGTCGCATAATTAACTTTTTATACTAATTTAATATCAAACTCGTCATTTAATTTCTCACCTAATAAAAAAAAACACAACTGAAAACAAGAAACTAAAAGGACATTTAATTTGAACTGAACAAGGATAAGAGAACACTACCGTTTGATGTCTAACCTGAGAGAGACAAAACAAATGCGACCAAAAAGATAATGACATTTTGTTCACTAAAATGGACCGATTGAGAAGGTGTGACAGTGAGAATATTGCTTTTAACCAACCACTTCAATGCCCATTCATCATATTATTATTTAATGATTATACATGTTAGATAGTGTAGCCATTACATTGGATTAGTTTCACAACCTTACCATTGATTGAAACAGATAGAAACGGGTTGTTATAGATTGTTTTGTCTAGTGACGCCTACTCTCTTTTTTATTTTATTTAGAGGCGTCATGAATTGAGCCCTATCAATAAGCCATTTTAAGAGCAATTCCAGTGTGCTCTGTAGCCCGATGGACCTGCGATTCCAATCACCCAATGGCCCCAGCAATTGGCTCTAGCCTATGCGGGCAATGGAGCTCAGGCCCAGTGGACAAGCTAGGCGGGAATCCATCGCCCGAGAGCCTAATGGCTATGTGATGTGTGGTTGACCTCAGGGTGATCTGGCTCGAATTCGTCCGTTTTCCTTTGTCGGAATTTGGAAAAAGAATGGGATGCATTCAGGGAATTAAGCCCTCCAATTAAACCATAAGAATTGCAACACAACAAGATTTAAAGCTCAAGCACACAAGATAGTGATAAAAACATCACCTGGGTTCGAGATTAAGACCTCAAGCTCTCGGCTTCAATGGTAGGACCTCACACCATGCACCGATGTCGCATGCAAGGCCATGGTTGGGTTCCTTGAGTTCCAAGGATTCCAAAAATATTATTTTTGAGCTTGATTTGTTGAAGGTTTGAAGAGGAAGAGGAAGAGAGCTCACGAGAGTGAGCTGGAAAAAAGGGAGAGAAAGAAAGAAAAAAGGAAGAGAGAGATAGAAAGAAAAGAGAGAGAGGAAGAACCGGTCAAATGAGGGGAAAAGAGGAAAGGGTGATGGGGATGTATGGATTGGGTGAAAAAAAATACTAATATTTTATTGCTTATTATCATGACTATTCAAGTTAGGGGTGGAGATGCAAAAAGCAGTTACTGTTTATTAAAGGCAGTTATTATTCACTGCTGGATTCAATAGTGAGTTGCCCTAGGAGGCCTTTGCAATGCTGGAGTTACTCTAATACCATGCTAAAATTTTAGAGGGATAAATTAGTAACTCATTATTTAATCACATTGATATGGTGTCCAACTTTGGACCTTACCACCTACAATACATCATATGTGAAATTTATCACAAAAAACTCAAGTAATTCTTTTTTGTATAAAAACTGAGCTTTTAATTGCTGCATAAACAAAAGTACAAAGAGCTTATCGAAGCAAGAGGAGGCTCTGCAAAAGAGCGCCTCACCATTTTGCTCAATCAATTATAATTCTTCAACTCACTTTTCAGGAACCAAAGTGGTTCCTCCTCCATTCATGTATTAAAAACTCCATTGCTAGTCCATATTTCACTAATTCATGAGTCACCATGTTGCCTTCACGTGTTTGCCATCGATATAAAAAAAACGACTTAACCTACTCTTCAAATCATCAATCTCCTCTAAAATACGGTTATCCATATCAAGAGATCAAGTCCACAACCCCTTTAGCATGAAGTTTCAACGTAATAGCATGAGCGTCATATGCAATTTGCAAATACGAATCCTTCCCTTCCTGCCAACAATTATGTTGTCAAAAAATCGAAACCATGAACGCTCCATCAACATTTACTTTGAATAACCCACTGGGGGATGAAGCCATCTCAACTCCTCTAAAGAACGTCCCTGCCTTGATGCATTGATTTGGTACCACCTGAAATTCAAAAATAGGGCATTCCGCCCACTTTCTAATAGCATGGCTTGTTAGCTTCTTACCGTAGGAATCCTCTCACACATCGTTGTCCAAATACTCCACACCAACTCAGCAAAAAAACTGCAAGTGGCATTTTACCACAGTGGTGGAAAGATGTTGAGCTCTTGCATGACAGTGTGGGTTCAAACCCCTGTCAGTGACTAATCTAATATCTAATCTAATAAAATCTATCATTTGGCCAAAAAAAAAAAAAAGCTTAGCAAAAAAACTACGATCATCTCTACTGCTAGATAAAGTGACCGCAAGTGTGAAATACCATTTCTGAATTTCACTATTTATTGACGTATTTTCTATTTTGCGATTTTATTTTATTTTCGTTGAATTTGAAACTCAATTTGACTCTTTAAAGTTTGATTTGACCTTAATCACGCTTGATAAGCATTACTTGCGAATTTCTATAATTTTAGACTTTTTATTTGATTGTTATTTCAACTTTGTGCATAGTGAAAGTACATTGGCAAATAAAAATATCAATATAAATTTGTAAGTCGCGCCTAGTGCTTGTGATTAAAAATCTATAAGGTGCGAGTAGTGCTTATGAAATTAATCTCTCACATAAATTTTGACAATGTTAATCAACAAATTAAATGATTTCTAATTTGGTTTTTTTTTCTCAAAGTTCATCGTTAACGGGTGATGTTTGTACCATACTTGAACAATCCCGAAATTACTGAGCACCGGTCAACGTTATACCGTCAAGGACCCAGAAGAGTTTCCCTCCAACCAGGAGGCCAATCACAGCGCGACACGTGTCGACATCAGAAGCCAATCATAGCGCGACACGTGTCAACATCAGAAGCCAATCACAACACGACATGTGTCAATGTCAGAATGAAACTAGAAACTCTCTTCTATAAATAGAGATTATTCTCTCACAATATTTCCTAATGTCATTTGTACTAAATCATTTACTAGTACTCACTAAAGGAAAGCTTGAACCTATGTACTTGTGTAAACCCTTCACAATTAATGAGAACTCCTCTACTCCATGGACGTAGCCAATCTAGGTGAACCACGTACATCTTGTGTTTGCTTCCCTGTCTCTATCCATTTACATACTTATCCACACTAGTGACCAGAGCAATCTAGCGAAGGTCACAAACTTAACATTTTCTATTGTACCAAAGTCCTCACTGATTTTGTGCATCAACATTTGGCACCGTCTGTGGGAATGACACTTATTCTCACTCTCTTCAGCTTTGTCAAGCTGGTTTCCACCATTAGTACACTCTCTTTTGACCAGGTATCCCTCTCCAACATGAGGAGCGAAGGAAGCCATAACACACAGAATGACACCCATTTTGCACCTAGTGCGAAGCAACGAAAGAAGGAAGGAAAGAGGGTTGTTCTTCAAGCTAAAGTCAATGAGTTAAAAGCTCAAAATAACAAGATAGCAATGAAGAATGAGGTCCTCTAGGAGCAGTATGAAAAGCTCTTTGAGACGCTCTACGAAACTATGCGTACTCAAACACGCAAGCTTGTTGCCCCTGTAGACATCAATCATCATCTAGGTGCCCCCCAACACGGAGGGTCACCTTCCTTCGACATGGGAATCCCTGATGAGGAGCAAGCTAATCATCAAAACATTGATCAACATGAGACTTCTCTCAACCCAGCTGCTTCGACCCGAAGCAGGAGAAGTGGAGGAAGACACCTCCTTGCAGAAAGGTTGGAAGGATCGAAAGTCGTTTATCGTGATTGCCGAGACTTCCTAAAGCAACGTCAAGAGAATCCCCTCCATATATGCTCGAAGATCAATGACCCAAGGGTTTCTAAAAGACTCGGTCCCCTTCCACGACCCAGACTAACTGCCAATCTAGGGAAGGAACGACATGTCCTAGAGGAACATGAAGGTACAGGGGACTCTGAGGTATTCCGACAGACTCGCCCTAGAAGTCAGTATGACTAGTCCAAGGAAAAATCACACGCCCTTACTCAAACTTTCTTACTTCCAAGAGGCAATGGAGATTTACGAAAGAA
Organism: Malus domestica; assembly: GCF_042453785.1. Classification (NCBI taxonomy): domain Eukaryota; kingdom Viridiplantae; phylum Streptophyta; class Magnoliopsida; order Rosales; family Rosaceae; genus Malus; species Malus domestica. The sequence goes on along the minus strand of NC_091670.1, from coordinate 3,199,031 downwards.
AATCCTAGTGGTACATGACTCCACTCAAGACCCCCTTTGTCCTACAGCACCTTAAGGAAGTAAACAAGTTGAAGGCCGAACGTCAGGCCGAGATACCTGACTAGAACCAACCCAGGCCTGGCCCTCTTACAAGGAGGATCCTTGACACCCCATTCAAGCGAAGACAAAACAAAAGCTTGGTTTACAACTCTATACTGGAAGGGAGGACCCAATTAAACACATTAACCTCTTTGAGTCCACCATGGCATATCGGATGCACACCGACGAAGAACGATGTCTTCTCTTCCCCTCCACCCTCTCTGACGGAGCTCTAAACTGGTATTGTCGTCTTCCACCTGAGACAGTAGACTCATTTGAAGAACTGAGGAAACTGTTTTTCTCTCAACACATCTTCCAAACCGATCGCTTGCATTCTGCGGATGACTTGTACACTATTCGCCAGAAACTGGACGAGTCACTATAAGAGTATGTTGGTCGTTTTAGCCATAAGTATTCTCGCTGCGCTGAGGCAGATGACAAGACTGCTCTCAAGGCCTTCACGGCAGACCTACGTGATTGTTTCTTCAAGTACATGATCAATGCCAACACTTGGAAGACTTACTCTGAGGTGATGGCACATGCTTACAACCATGCCTCTGCCGAGGTAAGGACATATCAAGGGAAACCCCCCACAACCACCCCTTATCAGCAAGTAGGAAGTGGAAGCCAAATCCAACCAAATGAGAAAACCTCGACCTTCCAAACGGTAGCGGTGCCTCCCCCTGCCTTACTTAATATTTTGCCAAGTTAACAGACATATCAATCTCAGGGTAAAAGGAAAGATTTCCATCCTCACCAGTCTCATTTTAGTAAAAGGAGTAAGGGACACTACCGTGATAACCAAGGGTATCGCCATGATAATCCCCGACCCCAAGCAGTCAACACAGTGGGTCAAGCATGTGTCAGGACAGCCCCTACCCCAAGGTATAAGGCATACACACCTTTGAACGCCACATGCATGGCCATTTACCCCAGCATAGCACACTTGATACCGAAGCTAAAGCCGAGGCACCTGGATTACAAGCCCATGAAGAACACGGGCACGTTTTGCTGCTACCACGAGCATAACGGCCATAATGGTGAGAAGTGTATCACCCTTCGTGATCATATTGAAGCTTTGGCACGTGAAGAAAAAATTGATTAATTCCTTCTTCACCCTTCAAGGGGTAACCGTAACCAACGCCAGGTAAATGTGATATATTCCATAAGTGGTGGCACACCCATATCTAAATCTTCCAACAGGGCCACGAAAAATAGTGAATGAGCTTTAAGGTCTGGCCACCAAGTGTTTCACGTGGAAGACATCAGGGGAGGTAAGTATCAAAAGCCTAACTGGGATCCAATATGTTTCTACCCTGAGGAAGAAAGAGGTATTATTTACCCTCACAACGACCTACTGATCGTGGAAGCTCATATAGCCAACTTTGAAGTACGACGAATCCTGGTAAACACGGGGGCTTCGATCAATATCATGTGAACTTTGAAAACCAGCTTGGACAAGGCTAAAGGTTGTTGGCCAGCATTTGTATCCCAAGTTCTTTGGTCATACCGCACTTCGTATCGGACATCAACAGGAGAAACCTCATTCTCACTTGTTTTTGGTACAGAGGCAGTTGTCCCAGTTGAGCTTGAGCAAGCAACGTTCTGAGTCTAGAACTACGTGCAAAGCGAAAATGAAAAACAACTTACCCTCAACTTAGATCTAGTCGAGGAACACAGAAACCAGGTTCACTTAAGGAATGTCACCTACAAGCAGCGCATCTCCAACTACTATGACTCAAGGGTCAAACCTTGTTTTTTCAAAGTGGGGGACTGAGTATTGAAGAAAAGATTACTCTGCGACAAAGTCCCGAGTGAAGGAACACTTAGTCCAAACTGGGATGGACCGTTTGAAGTTGTTGGCATCAGTCGCCCTGGCTCCTACAAGCTTAAAAGCTCTGATGGCAAGACCCTTGGCTATCCATGGAACGTTGATCACTTGAAGTACTATTACAAGTAAACTCACATTGTACAAGTGTTAAGCTTCAGTCGTTCGGCATCCTATGTAACGAAGACTATTTGGCATGAATTCAATAAAGAGGTGATTTAGACAACTCGATCCTAATCCTCTTACATTCTTAGCAATGAAACACTCGGGTTCAAAGCTTCAACATGAATGCTTCTAACATGAAACAAAGTCTAAGTATATGTCAACAAGACTATATAAATAAACGAACAGCTTCACAGTATATTCGTTCAATCATACATTTCAACACATTCATACATAAGCCAATTGTGCTTTGAAATGGTTCAACATATTTTGTGTCATTCGACACTTGCTACAGTGTGCCTAGACACTTTGCCCTTATTCTCACCAACCAGGTGATGAAATGTGAAGAAAGAACTCATCTTCATGCCACCAACCAGGTGATGAAATGTACAACTTGTACTCTCCTTCATGCCACCAACCAGGTGATAAAATGTATAACCCATACTCTAATATCATTTGGCAACTTGCCACTCATGCCACCAACCAGGTGAAGAAGAAACTCATCTTCATACCACCAACCAAATGATGAAATGTACAACCCGTACTCTAATATCATTTGGCAACTTGCCACTCATGCCACCAACCAGGTGAAGAAGGAACTCATCTTCATGCCACCAACCCGATGATGAAATGTACAACCCGTACTCTAATATCATTTGGCAACTTGCCATTCATGCCACCAATCAGGTGATAAAATGTACAACCCGTACTCTCCTTCATGCCATCAACCAGGTGATGAAATGTACAACCCATACTCTAATATCATTTGGCAACTTGCCACTCATACCACCAACCAAGTAAAGAAAGAACTCATCTTCGTGCCACCAACCAGGTGATGAAATGTACAATCTGTACTCTTCTTCATGCCACAAACCAGGTGATGAAATGCACAATCCGTACTCTAATATCATTTGACAACTTGCCATTCATGCCACCAACCAAGGGAAGAAGGAACTCACCTTCGTACCATCAACCAAGTGATGAAAGCAACTCACCATTCATTCCACCTACCAGAAGACGAGTGGTACAACTTGTACATATGAACTCCTAGCATTCACAAATAATCAAAACACCCTCAAGCTTGACGACTCAACTAGGGGAACACTTATGCCCAACAAGAGTTATAGTCACCAATAAAGTCTTATTGCAAGCCAACAACAACTTCAATGCATGGCATACGAAGATCAAGCTATTCAGCCCTCTTGCATATGTTTCAGACATTTCCCCTCTGTAACAATGCAAACACTACAACTCGTATAAAGCTTCACACACTCTTGATCAAGACAGTGTGAAGCAAAACCAATTTATGGTGCCAACAAGAGCTTCATCAATAGAAGGCAACCACAATTCTCAAAAGCTTCACACACTCTTGATCAAGACAGTGTGAAGCAAAACCAATTTATGGTGCCAACAAGAGCTTTATCAATGGATGGCAACCACAATTCTCAAAAGCTTCACACACTCTTAATCAAGACAGTGTGAAGCAAAACCAATTTATGGTGCCAACAAGAGCTTCATCAATAAAGGGCGACCACAATTCTCAAAAGCTTCACACACTCTTGATCAAGACAGTGTGAAGCAAAACCAATTTATGGTGCCAACAAGAGCTTCATCAATGGAAGGCAACCACAATTCTCAAAAGATTCATACTCTCTTGATCAAGATAGTGTGAAGCAAAACAAATTTATGGTGCCAACAAGAGCTTCATCAAAGGAGTTCAACCACAATTCTCAAAAGCTTCACACACTCTTGATCAAGACAGTGTGAAGCAAAACCAATTTATGGTGCCAACAAGAGCTTCATCAATAAAGGGCAACCATAATTCTCAAAAGCTTCACACACTCTTGATCAAGACAGTGTGAAGCAAAACGAATTTATGGTGCCAACAAGAGTTTCATCAAAAGAGTTCAACCACAATTCTCAAAAGCTTCACACATTCTTGATCAAGACAGTGTGAAACAAAACCAATTTATAGTGTCAACAAGAGCTTCATCAATGGAGGGCAACCACAATTCTCAAAAGCTTAAGACACTTTTAATCAAGACAGTGTGAAGCAAAACCAATTTATGGTGCCAACAAAAGCTTCATCAAAGGAGTTCAACCACAATTCTCAAAAGCTTCACACTTTTGATCAAGACAGTGTAAAGCAAAACCAATTTATGGTGTCAACAAAAGCTTCATCAATGGAGGGCAACTACAATTCTCAGACCTTCAAAGCAAATTCAATTTATATGGTTCATCCAAACCTTCGACTACTACAAGGTGTGGCTTGTATCACAATCTCTTACTCAACAGTGTGGAAGCAAAATTTGTATAAGTTGTCTCTCCCACATTTTCAAATTTCTAGTTTCCCAAAAAAAAAAATGGGAAATTCAACAAAGCTTTATCAATGGAAGACAACTACAAATTCTCAAAAGCTTCACACTATCTTGATCAAGATAGTGTGAAGCAAAATCAATTCATGGTACCCAATAAAAGCTTCAACTCCAAAGCTTCACCTACAAAGCTTCAACTCCAAAGCTTCAACTCCAAAGCTTCACCTACAAAACTTTAACTCCAAAGCTTCACCAACAAAAGCTTCATCAATGGAGGATAACTACAAATTCTCAAAAGCTTCATACTATCTTGATCAAGATAGTGTGAAGAAAAATCAATTCATGGTACCCAACAAAAGCTTCAACTCCAAAGCTTCACCTACAAAGCTTCAACTCCAAAGCTTCACCTACAAAAGCTTCAACACAAAAACTTCACCCACAAAAGCTTCAACACAAAAGCTTCACCTACAAAAGCTTGACCCACAAAAGCTTGACCCACAAAAGCTTCACCCATAAAAGCTTGACCCACAAACGCTTGACCTACAAAAACTTCACCCACAAAAGCTTCACCTACAAAAGTTTCACCTACAAAAGTTTCACCCACAAAAGCTTCACCCACAAAAGCTTCAACACAAAAGCTTCACACTATCTTGATTAAGATAGTGTGAAGCAAAATCAATTCATGGTGCCCAACAAAGCTTCAACCTCAAAGCTTCACCTACAAAGCTTTAAAATATATATATATATATATATATATATATATTTTCGGAAATTCAAAAATTCAAAAATTCAAAAATTCGAAAATTCAAAAATTCGGAAATTTAAAAATTCGAAAATTCGAAGAAAAAAAAATTGCCTAGGCCTCCTCTTCTTTGGTCCTAATAACTTTCATAACAAATATATATGAAGAAGGAGTTTTGGGCTACCACTTAGAAAGGAAATGCCTCATTCGTTAACTCCCTCGATCGGAGACTTGGGCGACTCCTACCATATGCTACTGCACCGTGATACTCGGAAGTCTCACGACCACTCAGTGACTTGGATTTTTCAAGTCTCCAAACGAGAAGTTTTCCTCACTCGGGAAATTAAGGGAGCACTACCTCAACCTACATGCTTCACTCACAAAACTTCAACATACAAGCTTCAACAAAAGGAAAAATTCAAAGAACTTAGTGAAGAAGCCCTTGGTGTATTTAACACAATACGTTGAAATGAAGCAAATCGTTTATTGATACCTCCGATAAGTTACAAATATGTACATATTCATGAATCAAAATAAATAAACAAGAGAAAGCCTTCACAAAGGTTGCTCAGGAGAAGTCTTAACAGTCGGCAGAGCCTCAGAAAGAGGAGGCACCAGAGGGTGATTATTCGGAGCCTCAGTACTAGGCAGAACCCCAGAATGAGGAGGCACCAAAGGTTGATCATTTAGAGCTTCATTACGCGGTACAGCCTCAGAAAACGAAGGCAATAAATGTCTTTAGAACAAACCCACAAACCTCTGATGATCAAGTAAAATCTGAACATTAGATTCCTGCAGCTGGTCGAGATTCCTCTTCATGTTTGTAGCATAGTCATGTGCGAGCCTGTGCAACTGTTTATTCTCATGCTTGAGCCCTCTGATCTCCTGTTTGAGACTTATCACTTCAGCCGCCAATGATTCAACTTGGCGGGTTCGAGCAAATAGGCGTTGGGCCATATTAGACACAAAACCTGCACACTAAACACTAAGAGCCAGAGAATCCTTAACAGCTAACTCATCAGACCGCTTGAAAAGTAGTCTGTTATCTTTAGGAGTAAGAAGGTTCGTGGCCATCACCGCAGCAGTCATATCATTCTTTATCACAAAGTCCCCAACTATAAGAGGACCAGTAGGGGATAAGAATGATGGGCGCCATATGTTGTCTTGAGAAGGTATGGCTGCCTCTTCACCAAAGTTCAAGTCAAAACGACGGTCGGATGGGCCAGACATTCTCATAAATGATGAGGTGCAATAAATCTCTGAAGTAAGGGAAAAATTCCTACAAGCAATAACTCTCTGAATGTACTCCTTGCACACAATTGGTGCCCTTATAAAAGAAATGACAACAGGGCCGTTGGTTCAAAAATCGAAGAGGCACCACTCTCCGGATTTCGAAGAGGCACCACTTTCCACACACAACATCAGCTCCTCGTGTACCACAAATAACTTTGCCAAATATCTCTGACAAAGTTTAGACACATAAATTTTGAAGGTCCAACTACCTTATTATTACCCACAAGGGTAAAGGAACAACACTACTGCTTGATAACTAGAAAGTCCCAATGTGTGTCAACCTCCGTGCTCCGTGGCAAGGCAGACTGGCAAAAATGCCCAACCTTTACTCACATTCAAGAAAACACTCCCAACAAGATTGCTAGCTCAAAAATCGAAGAGACACTGCTCTCTGAATCTCAAGAGTCAGACTTCCAACATGATTGCTTTCTCAAAAATCAAAGAGGCACTGTTCTCTGAATCTCGAGAGCCAGATCTTCGACAGGATTGCTTGTTCGAAAACCGAAGAGGCACCGCTCTTCGAACTTCGAGAGCCAGATTTCCTTGGATAAAGCTTGTCTGCAATCTTCACATGCAACATCAGCTTTCTGATTCCACAGACCACTTTTTCAAAGCGCTCTGACAAAGTTAAAACATGTGAAGCTTGCAGCTCTCACTACATTGCTATGACCAAGAAAGGTAAAGGAATAGCATTATTACTTGCTTAAAAATCGAAAAGGCACCGCACTCCGAATCTCGAGAGCCAAACTCCCAATAGGATTACTTTCTCAAAAATTGAAGAGGCATCGCTCTCCGAATCTCAAGAGCCAGACTCCCAACAGGATTGCTTTCTCAAAAATCGAAGAGGCACCGCTCTCCGAATCTCGAGAGCAAGATCCCCGACAGGATTGCTTGTTCGAAAACCGAAGAGGCATCGCTCTCCGAACTTCGAGAACCAGATTTCCTTGGATAAAGCTTGTCTGCAATCTTCACACACAACATCAGCTTTCCAGATACCACATACCACTTTTTCAAAGTGCTCTAACAAAGTTAAAACATGTGAAGCTTGCAGCTCCCACTACATTATTACGACCAAGATGGGTAAAGGAATAGCATTATTACTTGTTGTTAGGGAGACTCCTATATATGTCAACCTCCATCCTCCACGGACCGACAGACCTGCAAAAATGCTCAACCCTTCCTCATATCTGAGAGGGCACTCTAACGAAGCCTCTCGAAATACTCAGCTTTCTTTCCCCCAATAATACATATGCAAACCAGCCACACAAGAGCAAGAGTATCTCATATCATCAGGGTTAAAAGTAAGAGTATCCCATATCATGCTTTTTCCCTGTCTTTTCCTTTGTCCTTGTTCTTACCTACAAGACAAGGAGAAAGAGAGCAATCAGTCAGCACTTGGAATCAAGCTTCCAGTCAGAAACTGACTGCCTGGAACCCATTGCCTGATTACTTACCTGATATTGCTCTCGAGTACTCATCTTTAACATTTTATGCTTCCAGAAAAGACACCACATCTGCCTGAGGAACGGATAGGCTAAGTGAGAAAGATACAAGGAAGCATGTGGAGACAAGCGCAACAAAACATATGTCGATTCATCTATTACTTCGTCAACAGCAAAAGTATCACATATCATCAAGGTCGAACGCACTCTTGATTTAATGGACTTGTTTTGACCCTCAAATTCTTGAGTCGGCCTTATACTCTGGAGGAAACCAGAAAACCCTCAAGCCCAATTCAAGAATAAGCATGTGGAAAGTTACTTCTTCAAAAGCAAAAGTATCTCATATCATCTCTTCTTCATTTGATTATCCTTATCCTTGTTGCTGTTTACGACACAAGGAGAAGGAGAACAATCAACCGGAAGCCGAAGTCGAACCTCCAATCCAGGTTGTTTGCTTGGAAGTCTGATTGCTTACCTTGTCTGTTACCTCTTTCGGAAAATCTCCTAGCTCGGCGACTTGGGGGACTCCTACTATAGGGTTTTGTATCGCACTTGACCAAGCCTGAAACTACAAGTAAGCTTCAAGTGAAATTGATACATTACCTTGTGCATCTTCATCGGTTAAAGATACCACCCCTGGATGGAGGAAAAGTACTTACAGAGAAAATGCCACATCTACGTATGAGACACATAAGGCAAGTGAAAATGATACCACACTTCGGTACTTAGAAGTTTCGTGATTACTCAATGGCTTGGATCTTGCAAGTCCCCAACCAAGGAGCTTCCCTCACTCGGGAACTTAGGGGAGCACTGTTTGTACCATACTTGACCAATCCCGAAACTACTGAGCATCGGTCAACGTTATACCGTCAAGGACCCAGAAGAGTTTCCTTCCAACCAGGAGGCCAATCATAGTGCGACACGTGTTGACATCAGAAGCCAATCATAGCGCGACACGTGTCAACATCAGAAGCCAATCACAACACGACATGTGTCAATGTCAGAATGAAACTAGAAACCCTCTTCTATAAATAGAGATCATTCTTTCACAATATTTCCTAATGTCATTTGTACTAAATCATTCACTAGTACTCACTAAATGAGAGCTTGAACCTATGTACTTGTGTAAACCCTTCACAATTAATGAGAACTCCTCTACTCCGTGGACGTAGCCAATCTAGGTGAACCACGTACATCTTGTGTTTGCTTCCCTGTCTCTATCCATTTACATATTTATCCACACTAGTGACCGGAGCAATCTAGCGAAGGTCACAAACTTAACACTTTCTGTTGTACCAAAGTCATCACTGATTTTGTGCATCAACAGGTGACTTAGAAACTAGATGGGTTCAATCATCAAGAAGGTCCAAGGGAGAAAGTTACTAAAATCTCTTTTTAAAAGCCAATGATAGGTGAACTAAAAAAGGAATGAATACCCAATATATATAATGAACATTTTTTTTTCCATATAAATCTTATAGATTCTCGGTCATTATACAAATCGTGTGTGGTCGTATATAATTTACAGAACATGAAGTATTATACTGTACAAGGCCTTTTAAATGGCTACGTACCATCCTTAACTTCTAAATCAATTTTCTGCACAAGATTTTGTCATCTCCTTGACCACCAAAGCTCTAGCTCGATTGATTGTTACAAGACACAAATACACATGCTCTTGAAGCTCTTCCACTTGCTTCCTGAATCCAACATCAGTTTTCTTAAGCTCCTTCACAACCTGCAAAGAAAACTTATCCTCTCTCCTCTCCAAGCAGAACCGGATCATCGCCTTGTTGTGTTCAACCTCATCATGAAGCCTTGCCACAAGTCGGCTCATCGTGTCGAAATCCCTATTCAAAATATAAATCCCTTTGGCTGCCACATCAAGTTGTTCTCCAACTTTGGTAAGAATCCTACTTCTCAAAAATGGAATGCTACGCGGTTTTTTCTTGAAGCTTTTAAATGGGAAGCTGATGAGAGCTGGCCCCATGAGCAAGGCAGTGAGAGTATGTGCTGCTAAAACAATAGCGGTTATAGCAATCAAACTACAAGCTGCTGTTATGCAAATCCCAGTGGCCTTTTTGAAACATTTAATGCGCTTAATCTTCCGCGACACCTTTTTCCTCATCGACTTTAGGTGGTGCAAAACCGACGAGTACTTTTCATGAATGAGCTCAAAGTCATGGTTATTAGGGTTTGAAAAAGGGTTAATGTTGTTTTGAAGTATGAGCAAGTTTAGCTCCGAAATAATGGATTTGATTTTGTCCGGTGAGTATTCTTCAAATTTATCAAGTTCTTGTTGAACAAAGTGGTAACTGGATTGGACATGGTTGATGCTTTTTAAGAGGTGGCTGCATATTTTTGAGGCTTCAGCACTTATGTCAAAGTAGTTGAGCATAAGGCCCTTCAATTTAGGTTCCTTCGAAAGAATTGCCGAGTCAAGGATATCTGGTATGGCTTCTTGACCAGGTTCTAGGAGGACTTCTGTCAATTTGTGATCATGGTTGTAATTCAAAGGAGATGATGATGACTCGTTTACAAGCAACTGAGCTTTGTTGAAGAAGTCTGCATAGGATTTGGTTCTAAATGCACTTAGGTACTCCTCGTTTAGATTGAAGCTTTTACGAACTTGCCTTATCACTTCTTTCCCTGAAAACGATAATCCAAAATTGGTAATCCATATATATGAAGACCATCTTATGCTTGCGAAAGATTCAAAGTGCTACCAACCTATCATGCAGTGTATTTCTCAGAAGAGATTTATCATGACGAGTGTAGCAATAATTGAGCATGATGGTAACAAGAGAACCCTAGAAAGACCACTTTCCTCTTTCTGCTAAAACTTCAAGTTGATGTCTTATTTCTTTCCCAACATATATAGATACAAGATAGGTACATATTGTTCTCAAAACTTGGTAACCAGTTAGTTTTCACATTCAAAAAATCCAACAGGCAACATGGCAAACCACATGCTATAGAGTTCTCTCTTTTAGATCTGTTAACCCAGAGCTTAGAGTAATATGGCATAGAACACAAAAAAAAGAAAATACATACGTACATACATACATATATATATATATATAAAGGGAAAAAAGAGATAGAAGATATACATACCCTTTGCAATATTTGAAGAAGCTCTAAGTTTTGCCCACATCTTTTGGTCGATCTTTAATTTAGAAGAACAAAGTCGATGTCGATCTTATGTAGGCTACGAGGACGAGGTAGCTCCCAAATTTTAAAGGAGAGATCTATAAATGATGTCGAACTCATAACCCCACTATATACGAACCTTGTAAGAAAGAACAATGAATGAGGTAGCTATTCAACTTTCTAGCTAATTAGTTTGTTCATATATCTTTGCTTTAATAAAGCCTCTAAAAGTCTGTTTAAGGATTGTAGTTCACGCTGTAATCTCATATGAGAGAGAGAGAGAGAGAGAGAGAGAGAGAGAGAGAGAGAGAGAACTTCTCCAATTTGTTTGCAAGCTTCAAATGCTAAATTTGCTGAAGAGCCTTTCCCTCTTCAGGACCTTTTTTGCATCTGAAAATCCTCCTTTGGCCCCTCTTTATTGTCTTTATGTACATTTTCTTCTTACATACAGCTATATATAAAACTTTATATGATTACTTACACCGTCTCTTTCTTAACCTAGAGGAGTATCAAGGAGTCTGATCGAAGCCTACAAGCACAAAACATCGCAACCCCTCGATTTAGGGCATGAAAATTACCATTGAACCCTTTAAGATTGATGAATATTCTCAGATATATATATAGAGTTTTAGTTAACTATATATAAACAAATTCAGGTCGGAAGGTTTACGTGGATAACTAATAATAAAGGCACCTCTTTGATGTTTGCATGGGCTATCGCCAAACTTTAAACTCAATCGTCGATGTCTTGCTATGCTTTTTATGTTTTGAGCCACGCATGAAACTACCAAATCCCAAAATCATTAGCAATCCATCATTGTCACATTTTCGTCATCTACAATCGATGCTTTTTTCTTTCGTATATAAATTCTTACGAGAGAAATGCTAAGGAGACTTTTAAAAAAATGTGACTTTTTAAGATTCTCTACCACTTAATGTTTTTTTACACATATTTTGTAATATTAGTATGAAAATTAATGTTAAACTGTGAGATGTCAGAGAGTACATAGTCCCACTTTGAGAGTCTTGGCATTTATCTTCTTCTTTCAACTAAAAATTTGCAATATTTAACCATAACATGTGGCTCAGTAGTAAGGGCATGGATTGCGGCTCCCCAATAAACAAAAAAATGTGCGAGGTCTCGGGTTCAATGCTCTAAGCTGGTGAGTTTGCTTGATTGTGGCCACGGACAGGGTGAAATTCCCAATAGCCTCTCCAAGCTTGAAAGAGGTGAATATTGTTCCCCTTTATTTAAGAAAAAAAATTGCACTATTTAAACTAATCTTTTGACCGTTTTTATTTTAATGGAAGCATTATCTCTATCTGACTTTAGGATCAATTTAGTAATACCTATGTTATAGAAATTTATGGTACGTAGATGTATGTACCTAATTAATTAGTTATTGAGAAATCATAGTCCTCAAGAAACTCCTGTATATGAGAGCCACTAATTGTAAGATGGTTCGTTAATTACTCGACAATAAATTTGGTTTCATATTCCAAATACTAATACTTTGCCTCGTACCGTGGAAGAAAACAATAAAGCCTGTTTGGTAGCCTTTTACATACTTTGGTCGATGTTTTTGGGAGTACTTTAACATCAACTATGTTTAACCAATTTTACGAAGATTTTTTTTTTCTTGAAAGACAAATTGTCCTTATACTGTAAAAACAAGAATTGCTTGAAGTTTGCGATTTACCACAGTGGTGAAAAGCATTCAGGTTTATGCATTTTGATGCGGATTTGATCTCCACCGATTCTCCTTTCTCTTAATAATGAACTAGTAACCTACTAAAGCTATCGCTCAACTATAAATAAATAAAAAATAAATAAAAAAAAAAGCTTGAAAGCTATTAACCAAGAGTCCAAGTCAAAAGTGAATTCTATCACTTAGTTCCGTTTCTTATCATCCAATTCAAATGTAAATGTTGATTAGTAAGTATAGTTGTTTCATTATTTCCATAGGACTGTAAAGTCTGTACTATATATATGTGAAAGCAATGAATGAAAGCCATCGCTTTCACAGAAACATTTTCCCTGCAAACTTACATTTCTACAAAATCTCGAAATCTCAAAAAACCCTAGAGAGAGATCTAGCATTCCTGATCCATTAATTTGAAACCAATAAAGACCCTATATTTGTGCAGCTTGTTTATCTCTTATCTCAACTAGCAAAAAAAAAACCATGCATTACAGCATTAGCCATTAAGCACCTGAAATGGTTGAAACCCTCGCAGGAGAGAAGAGCATATTAAAAAATGGATGGTTAATGATGCCAAAAGTATTTGTCCAAACATCAAATGCCAAAAATATACGTGTAAAAAATTTGGCCGGAGGAACTTCTAGTGTGGTATAAGGGGCATAACCGATATTAAAACAAACATAGGTCGTACCCAGTGCACAAGGCTCCCGCTTTACGCAGGGTTTGGGAGAGGGAAATGTCGGCTAGCCTTACCCCTATTTATGGAGAGGCTGCTCCCAAGATATTAAAACAAACATGGAGGGGAAAAATGCATTGAGCTGACATAATACGAGTAGGTTGTGATTCAATTGAACGGGGGAGTTGAGGCTTCATCAAGGTAGGTCGGCAGGCAAACCTGAAATCTGTCGATTATTGTACAAGATAGAACGAACGCCGCTAACTAATATTGCTTTTGTGATTTAAAAGATATGCATCTCATAAACGCATAGGGTAATACTAGAGAGATGATTTTTTCAAATCTTATTTTATAAACTACATGATACGGTAGTTGATAATTAGTCTTTTTAAAAAAAAAAATTAAATCATGAAGTCTTAATTTATCACCGCATCATGTGGCTTACAATGTAATTTAATAAAACGTGGATCACGTGGAGTTATTAATTTGATGACATCTGGTACAGCAGTTTACAGGTTAATAATGAAGAGATAAAAGAGAGAGAGAGAGCGTGATGAATTAACGTGGATAGCTGAACAATATGTGATGGAGGGGATCATGCATATCTCATGCACTTGGTTTGGCATTTGTCCCCCATATATATGCTTAGTTATTGCGTACAAGTTTATAACTATTAACTTTCTCTTTTTTTTTTCTTTTCTTCCTTTGTTTTTATTGACAAAGATAGAAGCACCGCAAACAATCCAGAACATTCACGGGATTGCTTGCAATGTTTCTTGCTGCAGGGTTGGATAAAAGCCTCCATCAGCATTCATGGTGTTAGACACTCATTCAACGGGAGAGCGGAAGTTCTCTGAATAAAAATACCAATTGTTGAACCAAAATCTGCTCGTTGCCAAAAGACGATGGTTCGACTCATGCATAACCTGCAAGACAGTAAATATCGTAAAAAGGTCTAGGCAAAAGTGTGGTATTAGTTAAAAACTCTTCGACGATCAAGTTAATAAATTTGATAGGTGGTAAACACCAGTCTGATTTCTCCACCAGCTTCCAACACCTCGTCAATTTAATTCCTTCTCACTTTAATTCCTTCAATTCTAATTACAAATCAGTAAACGAGCTATTAGAATAGGAAAAAAATTTCATAATTGGGCCTGGGCCAAATTTGCTTCATTGACCCCTCCCAGCCTGAGAATTGAAGTTAAACCTCTCTCCTCCAGCCCACAGATCAGTCCGCATGCCACGCTGGACGAATATGTGCAATTCAACTCACCAATCTGCTCACGACACCACACAACCTTGCATCACAGCCGTCCCTGCCGTCCGTGACGATAGCAATCCCTGACTGTGGCCGGGTCAACAACCATACTCCAGGCATCCGGCTAAACTCATCTACCACGCGACCACACACATATCCCCTACAACCGCCAGTCCGATTGCGCTATTCTGTGGGGCCTACGTAAGTCCCACCGGGACCCACGAACCCTTGCAAATCATAATCTCGGTTCTCGGTTTGTATTAAATACTTGGTCCCACCAAAATATCCGCACCAAAAAAGGTTCTGGGATGTGACAAACTGCTTCGCTTCGCTCGTTGAAAGGGGTTCTTCTCACTGAGCTTCGGTGCGGGGCCTGATCCCAACAAAACACCGGATCAGAACCCTAAAAGTTCCAATTCTAGAGAGAGAGAGAGAGAGAGAGTGATTCTAGAGAGAGAAAGATAGCGGACAGTCCGAGGGGCCTGAGAAATCAGCGACGGAAGAGATGGCGTCGTCGAAGCTAATGTCGTCGTCGTCGTCGTCGAGATCACGAAACTCGGATCTCTCCCGACGCCCTTCTTCCAATTTCTCCCCCGCTACAAAGCCCCAGCCCACCACCACCACTGCACACCCGTCTTCCTCCTCTGCGCACCCCCAATCCCTAAACAACTACCAGAACAGCAACACTAGTACGACGCTGGCCTTTCCAATCGGCTCCATAACCGTTGACGGTCTCCTCTACGACTCCAACCCCACCCCTATGACCGACGCCACCCTCCTCAACGCTCAAATTACCCTACTCGACTCCTCCGCAGAAATTAATAGCTCCACTGCGCCGCCGCCGCCGAAAACTGTTGACGAAGTTTGGCGGGAAATTGTGTCCGGCGAATGTCGGAAGGAGTGTAAAGAGGAGGTTCCCGATGAGATGATGACTCTGGAGGACTTTTTGGCTAGGGCCGGGGCCGTGGAAGAGAACGACATTAAGGATTTTCCGCTTGCGCCGCCGCCGCCCGAGACGGAGAGATTGAGCAGCGGAGTATTTTCCTTTGATCAGATCCCGCTCAGCCCGTTCGGGTCG
The DNA here is from genome assembly GCF_042453785.1 of Malus domestica. Taxonomy (NCBI): domain Eukaryota; kingdom Viridiplantae; phylum Streptophyta; class Magnoliopsida; order Rosales; family Rosaceae; genus Malus; species Malus domestica. The sequence continues at coordinate 3,183,306 of NC_091670.1, read as the reverse complement.
ATTGATAAGGTTGAAGGGTCGATTGTTGGGTTTGGAAATGTGGCGGACCCTGCTGGGAGTGGAGGAGGAGTGGGGAGACGGAAGAGGGGGCGCGCCGTTATGGAGCCGATGGATAAGGCGTCGCAGCAGAGACAGAAAAGGATGATCAAGAACCGGGAATCGGCGGCCAGGTCCAGAGAGAGAAAGCAGGTGTGGAATTGGGTTTTTGATGAAATGGTGTATGTGATATTTCTTTTGTTTGTTTTTTCATGCTTATTTGTACTTTTCTGATTGTGGGGTTTTTGGATTTTAGGCTTATCAAGATGAATTGGAGTCATTGGCAGTCCGGTTAGAGGAGGAAAACGAGCAGCTTTTGAAAGAACAGGTAATCGAATTATGAATCTAATGTGCTTTAGACTGTAGTTGGCCACCGAATTGCGGTGAGAAATGCGCTTTTCCACTATGAAATGGTAGTAGAAGTTCAGTACTTTGGTAGCATTAGAGTTTGGGGCCAAATTGAGCTGTGTTTGAGTCGCAATCAGCATTCGGTATAGTTATGACAGTTTGTTACTTTGTTAAATTTTCCAACAAAACGACTTTTCCTTTCACATGTCTCATTTTGCTGAGGTTGCAGACGTTTTGTCAATTACAAATATGCAACTCCAAACGGTCACCAATTTGATTTGACTTGTCTGACTACTGTGTTCGTATGCTGTGATGAAATTCCACTTCTATTGTGTATAAAGCAGTATGTAGTCATACTTTAACCAAATATTGTTACTTTGCTTTGTTTCATCCCATTGAAGACTTTCATTATCATTGTCAGCAGCGCTGTAAATGAACAAACCTGTCGGGCTTGGCTTGATTAGTTAGTTAGCCTGATAGTTAACCCAAGCTGAAGTAATGTTTCATGACCAAGCTTCATGAATACTAAGGATTATAAATTAGAATATTTTTATATAAATCTTATGAATATATGTACATATTCATGTAGTGTATATGAATACATGCATACGAAACCACTGAAGTGTATACTTTAATGTTTTGTTTGCAAAGTGTAGAGATAAATGATTTAAGTACTTGACTACGTCATTTAACATGTTCAATCCATTATAACATGAGTTCAAGTCCGGCAAATGAGTTCAATCCGTTATATCGTATGAAATTTTAAATATTTTCTTAACCCAGGAGACAGATAATCAAGCCTGTCTGTTTTTTAACATGTTCAAGCTTCCTTGGAAACTTAATTAGCCAGTTGCGAACAAGATTTTTGGCTTGTTTTATAAGTTTGAGCTTGTAAAAGATCAGACAAACCAATTTGAACATTTAATAATTGGCTGGTTGGTTCAGTTGCCCCTTTTTTTGGTCTGCGTATTGGTTTAAAATGAGGATGGGTTTGGATTTCTTGTATTTGTGCATGATGCTTGGTTCATGAGTGTGCGTAGGAGCTAAATCATTTTCTTTTAAAGTTATCTAATTTTGGTGTTTTGGTTTTCAAGTTGATGTTAAGACCTCGCACTTTTTTCTCTGCATTTAACCTGTTTTTCTTCTGAAAGAAGGAACTTTATTAAGAACAAACTGCAAAGCCTTCACTAAGTACCACAAATAGTGCCAGGGGCCTAACCAGTCGGGCAAACAGATTCCCAAGCCCAAAAAAGTGACTAACTGTAGTAATATCTAAACATGCCACCAAATTGAGACGTGTGTGTTTTACTTGCTCTCCTTGGTTGCCTTAACATTTTTTTTATATTCTATTTTGTAACAATTTTATTTTTTAATTGCAGGCTGAGCAGACTCAGGGAAGACTTAAGCAGGTATTCATTTCATTCCTGGTGCATGTAGTTAATTGATTCTGCAAGGGATTGTATTTTATTAGGAACTTGGTTGTTGGCATATGGTGATCTTCTTTTTGGATAAGAAACAACAAATTTGATGAAGTGAAAAATACAATATGAGGCAGATATTATAGAAAATTACATGGAAAATTATACAAATTTTTCTCCAGTGCACCCAAATAAGTATCATCTCCATTATTTCGTACTTATGCCTGAAGAGGTAAAGAAAGCTAGATGTCTACAGTAATGACCCTTATTGTTTATTATACCTTGCAGCCATAGATGTGGCATGTTTAGATTTTAGATATAAAAATTTTTCATGTCTCCCTAGTGGAGGCGTTGGTTTATCTTGAAATATTAATGGAGTTTATATGGCCTCTCAACGCTCGACATCTGTGACTTTTGTATATTCTGAATTTCTTAATCTGTATATAATCATCTGTCATTCCCAAAATAAAAAACTTGACCCCTAGTTACGTTTTTTTTTAATGTACAGTCTAAATTCTTTACATTCTACAAGAATATCCACCCTCCTCCCAGTAAACAAACAGAAACAAAAATATTAATGATATTTGGAATCATGATAATCCAAATGCAAAGTCTCATGAATGTAGAGTACAATTTAAGCACTATCTAGCAGGCAGTACATGATTCAGGCAGATATAGCATGAGTGCATTGTGTAAGGTTAAACATTGTTTTGATGCATATAAATTATTAAAAAAAAATTATTTTGATGTATATAACTCAGAACTTTTGCATACACCAGTTGTTACAAATTTGTTTCATTTTATAATTTGATAACTGGCATAGACTTTGTTAACTTAAATATAAACGTATCAATTGGAATTATGTTTAGTGTACTTATTGCCTAGCAGTTTACCTTAGCCAAGCATATCTCCAACCTTTGAGGGGATGGATTTTCATGCTTGACAGAACAACATGCAAATAATATGCATGGTTGGGTCTTTGCCTACTTCCACGAGGGAAGAAATAGGAAAGTTTCACAATGATAAATATGATTACAAAAAGGAACATTTCTCTCCTAAAAGTATACGGTTGTGGTCCTCTATTTAATTTAAGCTTTGGGTTCGCTGTAGTCAAGACAATCAATATGTTATAATAACAAAGAATGGCCTTCATTAGAAGTCTAAGTATAGACTTCCATTTATATTTGCATGTGGTAATGTAATTAGACAAGAAAACAAGTTACTATAGACTTCCATGTATAAGGAAGAAAATAATACAGTTGCCCGTTTTGAAACTTCTGGTAATTGATGATTTTTCATTTCAGTTTGGCCCATGAGCGACGTTAGTTGAACATTTTATCCAGAGGAATAGGATTTTGGAAGATGAGGGACGGTGGTTGTAATAGTTGTTTGCTATTATCCATTTGACCTTGTGTATTTTTGTTGCAGCTAATGGAAAACATCATTCCGGTTGTGGAGAAGCGAAGACCACCCCATGTGCTCCGGAGAGTTCGCTCATTGCAGTGGTAAGATTGTATATGCTTGATGTGTGACGTGGAAACCAAGATCGTGTCAAGACCTAGGAGGAAAAAGTATGGAAATATTCGACTTGGAATCTGATTGTCAGAAGTAGATAATTAGACCAAATGATATTATCATTTTTAAGAGCTACCGTGGATCGTGGTTTGTTTTTTGAGAGAGATTGCAACCCAAGTCACGAAGGTCATGACTTAATTAGGAAAAGATGGCGTCAATGAGGGAGATAGAAGTAGAGAGCCTTATTAAGTATGTAGTTAAGAGGTGATGAAAGCCTCTTTTCCCCCGATTATTGATTTGAGGGTGAAGTAGAGGATCAGGATCCAGAATTAGCTTATTATGTTTAGATGGCTTATGACACCTTTCCGGAAATATATGAAGATTGATCTTCAGTGTTATGTTTATATAAAGATGACCTTGCATTATAGTTTCTTGCTAGCGAATATCGATTTATATGCATGTATTTCTGTTGTAATTCAGAATTATAGAAGTAAATTAGAAATTGATTAGTAGTACTGATTTCGTGTTTCATCGATGTAAGTTCATTAATATCCTTGTTCGTGTTTTTTAGGAGAAACATAGCGGAAATATCTTTGTTCATTAGTTCATCATTTTATGGCCTCCTATTCGTATACAGACAGGAGTATCTCTACATACATCAAGATTGCCTTTTAAGTGAATCACATCCACTTGCTAGATTCTCTTGAATTCTTGAACACGCATCCGACTAATAAATTTTGCTGTGTCATGCATTGATTTGCTCCAGAATTTTTCAGTGGGAAATTATATTTGAACCCATAAGCTCTTGAAAATGTTTAGTCAACCCATGGATTAGCACTAAATTTTTGGCATTATAATTCATTGCTCTCATAGTGTATCATAAAAATTGGTCTCTTACTTCGAAAAGGAGAATGACAACCTCCTTGGTAAGAAAGAAAAAATTGAAAAGTGTACTCAATGCAATTGATAGGAAGATATAAACAAAACCTTGGTGTATATCTAAACAGAGGAAATGTTTTTCCTTTCATCTTTTTAAGTCGATCATGTCATTGAAGATGGCTCAGTTGAAAGTGTGTAAAACTGAACCACTTAATTTGTTTCATACTTCCTAAGGCATCTCGATTTGTGCGATTCTCGTCTCGTTCTGTGCTCCTCGTCTTGTTTTGCGTGCCAGAAGCCTGTGTCATTTTCTGTGAGTGGAGCCCGTCTCGTTGTGTATTAGACCTGCCTTGTTTTGTGTACATCGAGCCTATCTAACACCCACGATTTTTGTTAAAAATGCAAACTTTTTTATTTTTGTGAAATATTTTCCGTGAGCATTAAGAAAACTCAAATGCCATTTGAAATCAGTGTCATGGTTTATTGAGCAACAAATGTACATTTAAGCCGAAAAAAAAAACTAAAATATTAAGTGAAAAATATAGTAGCGAGGCCCAAAACTTAGTAAAAAAGGGGGTTCTACCCTCAAGAATCTCAATGGAAAGTTTTACCTTAATTTTCAAAATTTCACGATGAGGCGAAGGTGAAAATAAATAAATCGAACGATGATTTATATATGAATTTGCAAAACCAACTACAAATCGTGACTGTTAATCCATGTTTTTTTGTGAAAGTGCAAATTTTTTTTTCGCGAAATATTTTCCATGAGCGTTAAAGAAAACTTTATAAGGCATTTGGAATCGGTTTTAGGATTTATTGAGCAATAAATGTATTATTAAGCCGAAAACTAAAAGAATAAGTGAAAAATGTGGTAGTGAGGCCCAAAACATTGTGAAAAAAGGGGTTCCACCCTCAAGAATATCAATGGAAAGTCTTACATTAATTTCAAAACTTCACGTTGAGGCAAAGGTGAAAATAAATAGATTGAACGATACTTTATGTATGAATTTGGAAGCGGTTTTACAATTTATTGCGAAATATTTTCCATGAGCATTAAAGAAAACTTTATAAGACATTTGGAAGTGGTTTTACAACTTATTGAGCAACAAATGTATATTTAGTAGAATATTTAAGCCGAAAACTAAAAAAATAAGTGAAAAATACAATAGTGAGACCCAAAACATTATCAAATGGGGTTCTACCCTTAAGAATATCAACGGAAAATCTTACCTTAATTTTTAAAACTTTACGGTGAGGCGAAGGTGAAAATAAATAGATAGAACAATTTAAGTACGTCTGGGCGAGAATCAATACCGTGGTATTTGTCTTTCCCTATTCCAATTTATTTACTTTATTTGAGTAATCACTATTAAATTCAAATATCTTTAAATTTAGGTTTTAAATCGTTGATTACAAGTGTTTAAAATGAATTATAATGGATTTTTCACAGAAAAATATATTTTGAAGAATATGAATATAAAAGTTTGTTGTTATAGTAAGAGAAATAAAATAAATAAATATTAACAAAAATAAATAAATAAAAAAGAAAAATAATTGAAAATGGAGGATTGGTATGATACTAGCGACTGATTTTTTGTATAGTCACTATCTCGCTAGCGATTTCTACGGGGTGTGTTCACTACCTCTCTAGCGACTGTTTCCACGTACAATCGGTAGCGAAGTACCCGTTGTATCATTTTCTATTTTATTTATTTATTTTATGTTTTTCTTTCCTTTGATTTTTTTTCTTCCTACATTACTTTATTTAGATTCAATTACCTTTAGATATGTCTTCGATTCCGCTTGCGTCCACGAGTTCGTAACGTCGAGTACTCTTAGAATACGTCAAATGAATGAGTCATACGCGTCACGACACGACCATCAATCAAAGTCAACATTCTCATCTCTAAAAATATTTTAATCATTTCATATTTTTAATATTAAACTATCGTAAAATCAAGTACAGATTCCTAATAATTTCTCTTTTTAACTTACATGTATTTCTCTCTTTTATCCATTCAAAGTCCTTTTTACTCTAGTGTTTGTCTTTTAGTTCCCTGCCAAGTGCTTTTGTTATCTTTATGTTTTCGGCGTATATAAAGTAGGAGTTGGCCCACAGACCTCATCGACAAATACAGATCAAATTTAAGGTTCCTTTTGCTGCATATGATGCCGGCCATGCTTGCTCTCTGCTCTCTGCTCTCTGCCTCCACGCCACTTCCCTTCTTTTTATGCACTTGCACTTGCATTATATGGATAAATTTTTCCTATTAACCAGAACCCGGATAGTACATCATGTGTTTTTATATAAGTGATGGAAAATTGTATTTTTTAAGTTATAAACTTTTTAACACACATATTCCACTATTTGTATAGTGACACGTAGTGTACCACCTCATGTTTCGATCACACTGAAAAATCTCTTCATTATATGTGACCAACATTTTTCATGCATGGATGATGAATGCTGTGAGATCATGATTTTCGCAAATTTGGTTCGAACAATACCTCTTTCTTCATATCTACGAAGGGAGGAAGTAAAAAATCAAAGCAGTTGAAGCAATAATGATTTGAAGAGCCAAATTGGCTCCCAAGTATCCCATTGAAACACACATTTTTCTTTAAAGACATAAACTGCTATTAGATACACCACTTTATTGCAATGTCGAAGAACAAACAAGAACACTAACAGACCTACGTTACGTGGAGAATTCCTTCCACTGACATCTAAGTAGTTTCTCCTGATACCAAAATATAAATTTCATCAAGGCTATAGGGGGTGTTTGATGAAATTTTGAGTTCAACAAACCTATAAAGTTCCTTATAACTGGTAAGGAGAAGTTGCTTTCCATTTGCCTTTGCAACATGGAAAACATGGCAGCAAGCAATATGTTTACCAGAAAAGATCAAATATTAAAAGAAAAGAAAGAGCTTTAAAGATTTTATTCCCTTAAAATTATTTTATGCATCAAAGTATGAGCTAATTACATTATTTATGGATTGAATAAAAAGGAAATTAAAAGAAAAATCCTAAAAGAAAGTGATTTGCAGTCCTCCACCTCCCAAGACATTAATTTATTTGGATTGAAAAAATACAGACTGCAGGTTCATAATCAAAGAGCTAATCATTTTAGAATAATAATCTCCATCATTAACCATCAGAGCCACCCAAAAGACCCCTTCTCTTTCTCACTCTTTTTTTTTTTTTTTAATCCTCTCTTTTTCCTTTTCTTTAAATCTTTATTCTTTAAAAGGGTTTTTTATACCAACAAAATGATTCAACCTTTTACTGTGAAAAATAATGAGACCGTATTTATGTCTGTCATCCATTCAAACTCTTCATATGGAAAAAGCAAACCACTACCGACATTTTACCAGCCTCCGTGCTTACACTTACTCTCCTCTTTCAACAGTTTTTAAAAACACTCCTCCTTTGTCTATGCCCGAGAAACTTTTAAGTATGTCAGAAATATAACTTGATATAAGTGTTATTAGGGCTAGAAATTTATCCTGAAAATCCTAAACCAAACTAAAAAAAATCTCGATCCATATCGAAAAATTTTCAAATTGATAATACTGAAATTTTTGGGATCCATACCGAACTGATCCCAAATTTTTCGGTACAGGAATCATGATTACATATTCAATGGTTTGGGAATCCTGAACCGAACTGAAAAAATATATATATTTATTTTGGTTGTTGCATGTTGAATGTTCTAACGAAAAGCCTACGGTACTATTTACTTTAACGAAAAACCATATTTTTACACTAGAAAGTCAATCATGATACTATTCATTTTACCCTTTATTTTGTACTTATCGTTAAAACTCAAAGTTTTCAAGCTTTTTTCATTAGTTTTTCTTAAATTATATTAGGGATAGAAGTATGAAATTTAAGTAGTTTGGAACTTTGAAACATCAGTTTGACTTGTTACGAATGAAATGGTCTTTTGATTGGTATGAAATTTCAAATTTGTATGAGATAAAAGCTTAAATTTCAATTGATATGAAATTGGAAAAAAAAAATTAGGCCAAAGGCCCAAATTTCATACCTCAAAAATCTCAAATTTCAACCCATAAGCCCAAAACCAAAAATCCAATCCCAAAATACTAAAAACATATCGCGAATCCCGAAATTTGGGAATACCGAAATTTCGATTCGAGATTGGTGTTCAAATTCCTGTCTTGAAAATTTTCAGTTGGAATTCAGAATACCATTTTCGATTTGGGATCCCATACCGAACCACCCCTAAGTGTTATAATACAAATAATTGGAAATTCTTTTTTGTAAGTATCTAATCAGTTGTATTATAATACTTGGTATATAAGGCCGTGTTGCCGGCACATGAAAAATCTTTCCAATGGCTCAAAGAATGAATCTACTCCCTAATATTATCACATTTTTTATTAATGATAAAGTGATATGTGAGAAAGTTAAAAAAACGTGGTCTCAAATTATTGATCCAAAATAGCATGGTTGAAACAGCTAAAAATAGAGCAACTTACATGAAACAAGTTCACTGTCACGATATTATCCCGATTGAATAATATATTATCATACAAAGATATACATATAACCATCATTATATTATTGAATCAGAATACCATATAAGTGAAGCCGTTTATATTAGACAAATAAATAGATAAAGGGCAAGGCCACAAAGGACTGGAACCTGTGTCTAATCTTAATAAACCATCTTTATACTTTGTGGTGACAAAAAATTTCAAAAGAGAAGCTCTCCATGAAGTTCTCCATGCTCATCGTGCTGTGCTTGCTCGCTTTACTCTTCCAGCATTCTCACTCCACGACAATACTAGTTGATGGAGTTTCAGAGTGGAAAAACCCAACTGTTCATGTAGGAGACTCCGTCAGTAAGTACTTTGCATTTGTCAAAAACCAAACAAATTCAACAACTTTATTTTCTTTGTTTTTGATTCAATATTTTCTTGAGCATTTTTCAGTTTTCAAGCACACGTATCAGTACAACCTCTACATTTTCCAGAACCAAAGAGCCTTCGATCTCTGCAATTTCACTCAAGCCACTCTTCTCAGCAAACCTGACTCCACCTCCTTCACGGTATCTCTCTCTGTCTCTCTCTCTCTCTAAAATGGCTCTGTTTTTCTGTGGGATTCTTGAGAATTAGCTCGATTAAATGTGTGTTCGAACCTGGGTTTTCAGTATATTAGCTTCAAAACTAGTAATTTTCATCTGGGTAAGTCATGATTTTCTCAAAGATCTGAGCTTTCTGACTGAAATTTTTCTTGTTACATTGCAAAGTGGCACCCATCACGCACTGGTTTCTTCTACTTTGCCTTCAACAATGGCTCTCTGCTCAAAACATGCCAAAACACCCAGAAGCTGGCCATAACAGTCTCCTCCTCCTCCGCACCGCCGCCGCAGAGTTCCGGTTCAAGTTCAAGAATCTCTCCGCAGCTTCCTCCAACCGTGGCCCCAACACCGAAATCTGGTGGTGGTGGAGTTTCATCATCTCCAGTATTCCCATGGCCATTCCATCCTCGCCAAGTGGCATTAGCTCCCAGCCCACAACCAAGCGTAAGCTCTTCAGTGACAGATAAAGGAGGCGGCGGCGGTGGAATCCCATTCATTAACAGTAATCCTGCTGTTCCTTTGCCCACTGGTGAAGTGGATTCAACCACAATACGCCCTGTACCAACCTCTGGCCACCAGAGACAGGTAACCATTTCCATTGTTGATTATTTTAGTTTTTGGTTACATGCTCAAACATTCAATTTGCATCATGTAGTTGGTTATTACTTATTACTTCTTCATCAACTGAAGCATTAAAATGTGTTCATTTCTTCAAAAAAAATAAAAAAAATTAATAAAATGAACCTCGGCGTGCAATTGGTGGATTGCTTTGATGAGTGGTTCATTTTTTAATCCATTGTTCCGAATTCAAACTCTTCATCATTTCTTTAGTGTAGCTTAGAATAATTTCGTTTGTGTAAAAAAAAATAGCACATAAGAAAATAGTGATTAGTAAAGCATGGCTACAAAGCATAAGTTATTATTAATATACATGAAAACTGTATATGTATCAGTGTATGTAAATTTTTTTTTCTACTTTTTGTTACTTTTGAATATTGATGGGATGTTGATTGGTTTCTTTTTTTTTTTTTTTTTTTTGGAAACTATTGATTGGGTTCTTTTGGATTGTGGGTTGCAGGCGCTGGCGGGGTTATTTGCTGCTCAAATGGAATTGGCTCTGTTTTGTGTGGTTTTCCTGGTGCTGTAGAGAGAGAGAGAGAGAGAGAGAGAGAGAGAGAGAGAGAGAGAAAAGGGGGGGTATGTTATGTAGTTTGTAAAATAGCAAATGGAATTTCTGAGGTAGGTAGGTTAATCTTCATCAGAGTTTTGTAATTTGTAATGGTGGTTTGATGATTATACACCATGTAGTGTAGTGTAATGATGCTCTTAGATTAAAGTCCCTACTTTGGAAATCATTGCCATTTTTTGCTCCTTTAATTTTTGCATGCAATCAATTGCTAATTTCTCTCTTTCTTTTTTTTTTCTCTCCACTTTTTATCCTGCTCATTTCCACTTTTAATTTTGGAGGAATTTTAAATTTCAAAAGTCACAAGACCAATGACCTAGTTGACACTTTGACTAAAGTTATCCCACCCCAATTGAATTTGAGGAGGTACATGGATATGGACTTTGGATCCCTCCACAACCACAAAACAAAGGCACAACTGATTAAATGAATGATGTTTTACACCATTTGGGTAACTCCTATGACCTGTGATCCATTTGTCCAACTTTCAAGGAAAAGTTTCCATCTGAACCACCCCTTGTGGATCTGTGGCTCGATGAGTGGAGGTGGTGGGCATATAGTTAAAATCTGCATATTAATTACACAACATGAAACATGAAAGACGTCAGAAAATTAAAAAAAATTGAGGTTTCACTGTAGTGCTTAGTTTAGAAGAGTCGTCTCTCCTGACAGACAAATTATAGTTTGACCAATGTGTATAAATTTTTGTTTTGTGATTATAACGAGCTAATATGCATATTTATAAGAAAGTGATTTGCAGACAAGAAGAAAGCCACAATGTCTACCAAAATAATCTTCACAGATGATTATGCTGCAGCCCGAAGTGAAATATATATATATGCAATGATGAACACTTTTCTGGTGGACTTTCCTCTTGTTCAAGAATGAACAAAATGAGTTGTGAACTTCAGTCCTTTTCTTTCCTTGGGCACTAAAATCCATTTGAACAGATTATAATGGTGTTCAATCATTTTTACTCGAATACTTTCCCTTTTTATCAAGAAGGGAGGGAGGGTTCGAACTTGAAAACTTTTCCACTCAAATATTGTATGACGTGAATACTAGGTCAGTTGGCCAAAGCAGTGGTCTCGTCCATTTGTTTGAATCCATGTATTCTAGCAGAAAAATCTTGGTATTGGTGAGACCATGCCATCTCACTTTACGACCAAGACACAAAAATATTCAAGCCACGCCTACACCCAATATTCAGGCCAACACCCACCCCCTTCCTGGTTCCACTCATCCATCCTTCGTGATCTCATTCAATGAGTCTTGACAAAACAACCGCGTGTTTGGAGCGCCGAACTAAATGACTCCTTTTGTGAGTAGACAAAATATAATCTTGTCAAAAACTAAACAAATTTGATATCATTCAAATGTATCCTTGAATTGCAAGTGGATTATTATGTTGGTTGAGGTCTTCGTTTTTAATCCACTGCATCCCGGGTTCAACCCTCCCTCTCTTTCTTTAACTTGGTCACAAAATTTTCTGGCTCAGATGATGAATATGAACACGCATTGCTTTGAACTTGATTGAAGGCCTTAATTAAGTAACTGTTTGGACCCGATTTTACACTATCGGCCCGAGTAATCAAGGCCGTTGAATGAGCAGGATTTTAGGCCATTGAATGACAAAGTGGTTGAAATGATTTTTAGTTATGACTGAGAAATAATATTGTGATTTTAATCATTATATTATCTCTTAGTAATATATTAAATTATTTAAACCTAATATTTGTCTAAATCCCAATTAAAATGATGGTGGGATATTGGGATATGCACGGCGTCAGATAATGAAGCAAGCAGTGCAGTTCAAATTGATTTGGATGTCTGGTAGTGGACGTGTAGATTGAAATAGCTTGGAGTGGAGATTAGCATATGGGATTTGATGATCTTAAAATCATGGTCTTGGATAATGATGGGATAAGGAACCTAGGTAGAATAGGCCTTTTTGCATGGTGATGTCAGATGGGTTTAAAAGCTACTGATGGAGTTTTGATGATAAGAAGTCTAGGTGGGCTAGGCTTCTTATGAGATGTGATAAGCCTAACTTTTATTAGGTGTGAAAAGTCAAGAAACAAATCCCACATATCAATTTGACGGATATGCCTTGGTTTCTGATGCGAATCAAGTTCAGTTTCGCGAGTTAGAGTTGTAGTTGGACTCTACAAAATTATCTGGTTGTGCCTAGTAGAAGATATAAATGCTATAAATACAAGGTGCGTTGCAACAAGTGATGCCCCATCCAACTCAACACACAAACTGCCCTGCACAAACTCATTCTACGCGAAACCTCTCAATAACCTTGAGATTTTTATTTTCCTTTTTCTCCAACAAATCTTCAATTTGGATAAACAACATTGTGAAGGCAACCGGTGACACCTTCAGTTTGGATAAATAGCAATGTTGCCTTAGAATCAGCCGACCCCGGAACACCTTCAGTTTGGATAAACAACATTGCGTCGGGGCCGACTGATTATCTATCCAAGTCTCGGTCGAGAAGGATTTTCGAATCCTTATTGGCAGAGGTCATCTCATTAGCCTTCTCGACGAAGTGAGGTGTTACAGGTTACTACATTTGGCACTTTGAAGGCCAAATTTGATATTGAACTTCGCAGAACTAGCAGCCTTGTCTTCAGGCTCTGGACCCCAAAGGCCGAGACGTGTTCATTCCTCGGCCGTAGTCGCAAGATCAAGAAGTCAGCAGCGCGCCCAACGCAACATCAACACATTTTACTCCCTGGCTGAGTTCGGTCGACGAGTTGGCACGCCCCGCACACAACCGAAGGATGTAGTTAGCTTTTTAATTACTCGGCCTGCGTGCCATGTAGGCTTGGTAGTTTTTAGGGTCAACATTTTGGCACGCCCAGTGGGACACAATGCTAAAACTACGAAGTTCACATGATATATCAAGATCTTAGTGAGGGTGAGATTTGGCGCTTATTAAAGGAAAATGCCGAGAGGTATAACAAACCTTGACCAGATTATTGAAGCATATGAAGAAAGGGAAAAATCTTTCTCTCAAATGATAAAGGTGAAGGTTCATCACAGCTTACAAGATCAATGGTTAAAAGAAGATAGAGCTCAATTTGATGAGTGGTTCGATAAGAAAACGTCTTTTTGTCCTAGGTTCAAATTAATTCCATTTGAAGAATGGTTGGATCAAAAGACTGGGGGGAAATTTTTCGCTCTGGCCATAATAAAAATTCGGCCACAAGAAATTGCCAAGACAGCCGAAGAAACACCTAGGCCACCTGTTGTCTCGGTCGAGACTGAAAGTGTGGTAGGCCTAGAAGAAAGAGTTCAAGTTTATGAGCCAAAAGTCGATTTAGAAAATGATTCGTTAGAGGAGTGCTCTAATGACAAACAAGGCCGAGACATAGGCCTAGCCGGAAAAACCACGCCAATCGATATGATTATTGGTGATAAAGCCGATATGGAGAAATCTTGTTCGGCTAAGTTGTTCGAGTTAAAAACAGAAATTGGCAGAATTATTATGCCTGGGGGGCATAATAATTGTTCAACACATTCGGCGGCCGATGATAAAAAATATTTCATTAAGCCAAACATATTTGGAGATGTTATTCTATTCAGCCTTAGAAAAACTCAAAGTGGAAATTTTGATATAAAAAGATCTCGGCTTGGAATCAAGCATCGCTGGCCTCCTCCTGATTATGATTCAGCCGTTTTCATTTTATTTTGCTAAAAAAAAAAAAGGTGAAAAAATTATTTTCTTAACCATTAGGCCGAGAAGCCGATGCTTAAGAAAATAAAGGGGGCACATGTGGTATATTTCGACGGTAAAAAATATTTCGCCGAGAATGAGTGAATTAAATAGCTACTTGGTAAAATTGATGCTCAGTGCAGAAATCTCTATCCTACTATTCAAATTAATTGGGGATATTCGGCATATGGGTGATGGCAGGCTCATGCGGCAGTACAGCTACTACTGGCTTAATTTCGTGCAATTAATCCATGCATGGGATAAAGGTGAAATAGTAATATGATGATGTGATGTGATTAAGACAAAAGAGGCAGCAAGCTTTAGCCTATGGACATGTTTGACGTGAGGATCATGATTTGCTTCCAAGTTATGTTAGAATACGTATCAACAACAGGTGATATATAGGTCTTATATACTGGGCCAAGGAATATCCCATGTGGCACCGTTGATCAGTCAAGACAAGACCACTTTTATTGTCAAATATATATATACACACACACATATATATGCCAGCTTTTTGCCGAAGTAACCTCCTGAAACTTCGGCCATATAGGCGTTGGCAGATTCAAGGTCTTATATGCCAATTTTTTTGCCGAGCTCGGCGAGCATGAACTGTTGCTCGGCACTGGTTATCGTGGTAAAATCATGGGGTCTTTTCCATAACATGGCACGTCTACAGTAAAAGGCTATCTAAGTGGAAGTTGTAAAGTTGGGCATGAGGCCTATTTATACAAATATCAGAGCATATATGAGCTTTGGTCGAAGTCGGCGTAAATCAATTTGGTGGTTTGCATCACCCAAGTCAACAGGAGGATTTTGTCCTCGACCATATATTTCTTCAACCATAGCTTTGGTGATAGACTTCTTCGGTAGAGCTTTGGTAAAATTTTTATTCGGCAGTGGATGCTCATTTTTCCTCGACCATATATTTTTCGGTGTCACTCGGAGGTGCTCAGCGGTCAGGGAATGTACGAGTATTGGGTTTAGTTTTCGAACTGACGGTTTGAGTGCACAAGAGAGTCCTTGCGAACATCCTTCTAACCTCGTACAAAAACTCGATGGTAGGAGCAAATGGACGTGGCAGCATATATTACTTGTATGGCATCTACCATGTGGTTACTAAAAAAAAAAACTTTTGGCTATTTAGGCTAAGAGTAAGCAAGTTGGGCGATGGATCTCAAAGGCCGAAAATGATCAGGAAAAAATTCGATGAAGTTGGATTTATCATTCGGTAGGTCTACACGGCCTTGAATCTCAATGGAGACACTTGTTTTGGTTTTCCTCGAATTTCTTCAGCAAGGATGTTATTCGATGCGTTTAGAGCAACTCCAGCGTGGGAGCCCTCCCCTAAGCTATTCACTATTCAATCCACCCTATGAACAGTAACTGCCCTTAATGAATAGTAACTGCATTTTGTATCTCCACCGTTGCACTTGAATAGCCCTGGCAATAGGCAATAAAATATATTTTTTTTTAAATAATACATAATAATTTTTTATTTGTAATTTCGGATAAGATTTTTAATCATTCTCGTTGCGCCACGTGTCATTATCCGAAAAGACAATTATTGGTGATGGATTTCGATAAGATTTTTATCCAATGTCGTCGTGCCACGTGTCCTTACTTTTTCAGAATCTTTGAGGATAGATTTCGATCAGATTTTTAATCGTTCTCGTTGCGCAACGTGTCATTACCCGAAAAGACAATTACGTATACCCATTATCTTCCACTATCGACGCAGAATAAAAGCAAAGAGAAAGAGAATGGAGGTCAGTGCAGTGGTGGCTACGGCGGCTGCCACCATGTCCGTCAAAAGTATGGAGTTGAAATGGGTGAGCATCAGACGTAAAACCCAGATGGAAAAAACCATAAAAACACCATCAAAGTTCAAATCGCCATTTCCCCTGCAAGCCATGGTCCCAATTTTATATCCACAAACCCATCTCACGTACACCCATCCGACCTCCGAGACCTCTTCACCACCTGCAACATCTCACCCCACCGGTTCCCCAATTACGCCGACGACGACGATGTTGAAGCCGTCGACTTGCACAAGCTGCGCATTGCTCTCTTCCACAGCTTAGTCCTAGTCTCGGTCTTTTGTAAGCCAAGTGATTTAATTGGTGATTCATCATCATTATCGTCTTCCATTGAAATGTAGCAGCAAAAGAGGAGGAAGAAGAATAAGACAGTTGGTTTTAGGGAGTTACTTCAGAATGTTGTCATTGCGCTAGGATGACATCACAACCACTCGGGCTCTTGGGCTGGCAATTCCTCATAGGCGCGGAGCTCGAGCCTCCACTCTCCCTCGGGCTACCCACATTGGAGCTTCAAGGCCTGGCTATCTGGCCCTATTTTGTCCCCCGTCCCCCGAGCACCAGCCCACACTGAAGTTGCTCTTAGCAGAGACTATTTGGTGGAGCTGGGAGTCAGAAAATAATAAAATGTGATAGAAATATGCATGGCTAACAACATCATTCCAAGTTAGACTGAATAGGCCAATAAGCCAAGATTTGATTTTGTTTTTTATGGCCTTGGTTTTTATATATGTATATAATAATGTTGATGAGTGGATGGCTGAATGACAGGCCAAACTTGGTCAAGCTATCCACATGTGATTGTTTCAGAAAAAGGGATTGCAATATTCATGGTGGGTGACACGCCGAGCTATCAAGAATCAGGTTCTTCTCGGCCCAGTTTTTCTCGGCCCCATTTGCATTTCGACCGTATGAGTTGGATGGTCAAAGTAATTACAAGGTTTTTCTGGCAAAGTCGCCAAACCTTGTATAGAATTGTGGCAGTCGAGGAAGACCACAGCGTTGGCAGAACATACATGTTATTGCCAAGGAACAAAGTTTCTTTTTCAGTAATGTGATGGGATTTTGTTGGCTACGAATAATTAATTTCCTTAACTATTTGGCTTACGAGCCGAAAAGTTAAGGAAACTGGGGGGGGGCAATGTTTGGACCCGATTTTACACTATCGGCCTGAGTAATCAAGGCCGTTGAATGAGCAGGATTTTAGGCCATTGAATGACAAAGTGGTTGAAATGATTTTTAGTTAGGGTAAATTACATAGTAACCTCTCAAGTTTGAGGTCTATTACAACCCCATACAACATCTTTAAAACATTTCACTTTCATACGTTAAGTACTATTTTATTTCAATTTCATACATCCGTTACATTTTTCATCCATTAATCCGTTAAGTGCTGACGTGGCTGCCAACGTGACACACCATGTGGCATAAATACTAATTTTTTAATTAAAAAAACCTAAATTTTCTATATATATATATATATATATTAAAATTAAAAATTAAAAAATTAAAAAAAAACCTATTTCATATCCCCATAACCCCCCCCCCAAAAAAAACTAAAAACCCAGATCTATCCCTTAGATCCCTGTAACCCCATATCCCTGGTACGACGCTCGTCACCCCAGCCCCCCCGCGGTGCGATGCAGGTCAACCCAGAACCCTCATCCCCCCTTCCGCGATACAGGTCACCCAGAACCCGACCCCATCTCTTCTCTCATCTGCAACCCCACCGCCCACCCTTTTCTCCTCTCTACACAACCCTCACTCTCCTCTAAACACCCCTCACTCCTTAAATCCACACCCGTTCCACGAACACGACAATGGCGAGACGGGATCTGGGTTTTTTTTTTTTTTTTTTGGGTTACAGGTAGGGGGTCGGGGGAAAAAAGATGAAGATGGGGGAGAAGAGAGGGGAAGAGGGGGCCGGAAAGACGAACTTAAAGGGTTTTTTTTTTTTCCTTTCTTTCTGGGTTGCAGGGAAGAAGATGAAAATGGGGGAGAGGTTTGGGGGTTGCGGGGAGAAGAGAGGAGGATGAGGGGGATAAGGTTTTAGTTTTTATTTTTTTTTATTTTTTTAATATTTAGAAGATTTAGTTTAAAAAAATTAAAATAAAATAAAAATTGCCACTTGACACGCATTTGCCAGCCACATCAGTACTTAACGGATCAATGGATGGAAAATGTAACGTATGTATGAAATTGAAATAAAATAGTACTTAAGGTATGAAAGTGAAATGTTTTAAAGATGTTGTATGGGGCTGTAATAGACTTCAAACCTGAGGGGTTACTATGTAATTTACCTTTTTAGTTATTATTGAGAAATAATATTGTGATTTTAATCATTATATTATCTCTTGGTAATATATTAAATTATTTAAACCTAATATTTGTCTAAATCCCAATTAAAATGATGGTGGGATATTGGGATATATATGGCGTTAGATAATGAAGCAAGCGGTGCGGTTCAAATTGATTTGGACGTCTAGCAGTGGATGTGTAGATTGAAATAGCTTGGAGTGGAGATCAACATATGGGATTTGATGATCTTAAAATCATGGTCTTGGATAATGATGGGATAAAGAACCTAGGTAGACTAGGCCTTTTTGCATGGTGATGTCAGATGGGTTTAAAAGCTACTGATGGAGTTTTGATGATAAGAAGCCTCGGTGGGCCAAGCTTTTTATGAGATGTGATAAGCCTAACTTTTATTAGGTTTGAAAAGTCTAGAAACAAATCCCACGGATCAATTTGAAGGATATGCCTTGGTTTCTGATGCGGATCAAGTTCATTTCCGTGAATTAGAGTTGTAGTTAGACTCTACAAAATTATCTGGTTGTGCCCAGTAGAAGATATGAATGCTATAAATACAAGGTGCGTTGCAACAAGTGATGCCCCCTCAAACTCAACACACAAACTGCCTTGCGCAAACTCGCTCTACGCGAAACCTCTCAATAACCTTGAGATTTTTATTTTCCTTTTTTGCCAACACATCTTCAGTTTGGATAAACAGCACTATGAGGGCAACCAGTGACAACTTCAGTTCGGTGACACCTTCAGTCTGGATAAACAGCACTGTTGCCGTGAAATCAACCGACCCCGGAGCACCTTCAGTTTGGATAAACAGCACGGCGTCGGGGTCGATTGGTTATCTATCCAAGTCTCGGTCGAGAAGGATTTTCGACTCCTTATTGGCAGAGGTCATCTTATTAGCCTTCTCGACGAAGTGAGGTGTTACAGGTTACTACATTCGGCACTTTGAAGGCCGAATTTGATATTGAACTTCACAGAACTAGCAGTCTTGTCTTCAGGCTCTGGAACCTGAAGGCTGAGACGTGTTCCTTGCTCGGCCATAGTCGCAAGATCAAGAAGTCAGCATCGCGCCCAACGCAACATCAACACATTTTACTCCCCGGCCGAGTTCGGTCGACGAGTTGGCATGCCCCGCACACAACCGAATGACTTAGTTAGCTTTTTAATTACTCGGCCTACGCGCCATGTAGGCTTGGTAGTTTTTAAGGTCTAACAGTAACCCAAGGGACATTTGCATGTTTTTGGTATGAAAAACAGAGGTTAGCTTTCCCGCCAAGGCAAACAATAATATCATGAAAGCAAAGGATTTAAACAGTTGCAGCAGCCCTAATTAACAAGCAATGAATATGTGCTTACTTTGTTCATATGCTCACCTAACATTTCCCTCAATTCAATAACCACATTCTTCTACCCCTTTTTATGAAATAAAAATTTGAGTTTCCGAAATTGATATCTAACACGAAAAACCACCAATGGATCTAGAATTAGGACTCAAGATCACCCACAGCGTAGACGATCATGTTTCGTCTGCCAACCTTCGGATTGCCAAGGACAAATCCGGTCCTATTTTCGTGTCTAAGGAAACCGAAACCATGTTCATCCTCACTGCCCATCTCAAAGGTCGGTATCTTTTCATTTTATCTTAATGTGAGCGCTCTCGTAGTATTCACATGTGTGTTTTTATTTAAGAAATTAATTTTTGCAGGTTATAGAAGAGAGCGTGTACATATCGACATAAACGAAGATGGGACTCAGATTGGAATCAGTGGGGAGAAGCCAGTTCAAGAGAAGGTTATGTCAGGATGGATAATGTACAAGAAAGAGGTGGAGATGAGGGGTTTCCGAAAAGTCTTTCGAATTCCGGATAGAGTGGTTTTGGATCGAATCAAGGCCAAGTTTAATGCACACGAATCAACTCTCACGATCGTCATGCCAAAATCGGTGAAAGGAATTCGCGGGGTTGAGATCGAGGAAGTGAAAGAAGATGAAGTGGATATAGGGAGACAGCAGCTCACAAAACCTCCTGCGGCTGGAGAAGTCTCTGAAAAATATGGTTTTAGGGGGAAAATTGAGGACCAATTTGGTGAGCTTGAGAAAAAGAAAGTAGAAGAAAATCATCGAACAGATGCGAAAGGGGTTGATGAAGAGGGCTCCAAGAAAGAAATTGTAGCTGATGGAGCTATCGAAAAGGATGCGAGCAGAGGCGTAGTGCAGGAAGAAGCTAAAGATTCAAAGACTCAAAGTATGCAACACCAAACAAAATCTGTTTCGGAACACAGTGAAGAGCTAAAAGTTGCAAAGGTTAAAGAAGCTGATGGAGTTGAGAAAGAGAAAGTTGAAAGAAAGGAACTCGGAAGAGACCAAATTGTAGCGGACAAGGCTCCAAGGATCAGCAAGGATGCTGAAGAGCCAGTGAATGTGGATAAAACCAGTGAAGTAACTCATGAAGTTACAAGGTCATTACAAGAAGCTCAGGCAATTGCTAAGCATGAAACAGCTGAAGAATACTCTACTGCAGAGCCCGAAATAGAAACACCAAAGGCGGGGATTGAGGAACACGTTAGAAGTAGACCAGAGAGCGGCAAATCATCAAAACTTGCACAAGACAGAAGAGCAACACAAGAAGAAGCACAAGTCGGACACGAAAAGAATACGGACGGAGTTCGTAAAGAAGGTGATATTGTTCAGCAGCTACCAAAGCAAGAACCCATCGAAAAAGGTCACGAAAACAAAATCGAAGAAGTATCAAAGAATGAAGAACAAAATGAAGAGAAGGAAGAGGATGAATCTTCCGAAACGGAGGAACAAGGTGATGTGGCTGATGAGGAATCAAGTGAGGATATGGGGAAGAAGGATGGTTTGGAAAAGTCTAATCTGCTGTGCTCTCCTTTTATCATTGCAGGTTCAGCCCTTATTGTGTCCCTGCTGGTGCTAGCAATCAGCAGGATTAGAACCAGAAAAATATAGCTTCTAATCTGTGTGTAGAGTTAAGAGACCTCCGACTCTCACTTCCTCTGTTATAATTGATATTCAATTTTTTACTTATTTTGGCTTACAAATTTGCATAAAGATTGGGAAATCAAGTTTATGGGGAAGAGGCAAAGATCTTTTGTGTACATTTACGCTATAAAGTCTTTGCGGAGAAAGTTCGATATTCATTGATTCATAAAATCGAAACATTTAACTCAATTCTTAAAAACTAAAATTTTTAGTCCTTTGATACCACTTTCAACTTTAAAAAAAATTTAAAATTATACGGTCTAGTAATATTTATTTTTACTTATAAGTAGAATGTTTTATGATCGATTTTTGTGGATGGCAAGTTGCCAACCAAACTATTATGGTCCATCAATTGTGTACCTTAGCACAAATATATTGTTGTTGTAATTAAATAAAGTCGTTTGTCTTTTTTTCCTTTTTTTTTTTTTACAAACGATAAGATAATCTACTTCACATTACGGAAAGAGAGATTCGAACATAAGACTTCCATTACAAAAATAAATATTTTTAACCAACTGAGCTACAAGCCACTTGCTAAATAAAATCATTTGTCAAGTAGCCACATAATGAACGAACCATAATAAATTTCAAGTTTCCGGTCATATTACTAGTCAACTTAGGCCATCTCCAACTGAAAGGTTCAGAGGGCCAGATGGCCAAAAATAGCCCGAAAACCGTCTCCGACCGAGGACTAGGCCAGAGGACTCGTGGGCCCCACATAATCTGAAAGGGCCAAAAGGCTAGCCCAATCCAGCCAAACCCGGGCTGGACCAGAAATCTGAGCATTCCTATCGGATATAACCGATAGCAATATAATATATTTTTGTCGGTTATATCCGACAAGAATGCTAGGCCAAATTTTCAAATGCAACGGCTAGCTCACGTCAGCTAGCCATTTTTATTTTTTATTTTTACAAATTTTTTTCCTATAACTTCTATTTTTAAATTCTATTTTTTTTCTATAACTTCTATTTTACAAAATTTTAATTTAATTTGTAGTTTTTAAATTTAAGTTATAGTTTTTAAACATATGTTGTAGTTTTTTAAATTTAAGTTGTTGTAGTTTTTAAATTTAAGTTGTTGTGGTTTTTAAATTTAAATAATAAATTATATTTGACCCTCGGTGGAAGATGGAGGCAAATATGACCATGTATTGTTTATTAAAATATTAATATCTTAAAAGACCAGAGGGCTAAAACGAATCATTTTGCTAGCCTTCGGTTGAAGATGACCTTAAATATAAGATTTGAATTTTGAGTAGATTGAAGATGATCTTAGTTGCAAACAATTAAGGGCAAAAGAGGCTATTGGTATTTATGGCTCAACAGCTAGCAAGGAACCCAAGTAGGATGCATTCCCATAACTCCAATCCAATCCAATCTCCAATCTGCATCATAAATTCATGAACCCACCTTCCCAATACATGCCACATCAGCTCCATCAATCAATACAACCAAGGCAAAAGACAAAAACTTGCTTTTAGCATTTAAACCCTACATTTAACAACAGCTCATTGATAACTACTCTTACAAATTCTTAATTTAGAAAATTAGGGTCCAGTTGAAAGATTTCACGCAAAATCGATTGCATTGTTGTTCTAAGATTATACAATCGTTTTCCTTTAGTAAGATAAAATTTTGATGTTGTTAGAATCAACTCGAAAGACTTAACACAAAATCGGTGGCACTGAAGTTCTAAGACTCTTGTTTTTGTAGGGTCCACTGCTTTCCTCTGGCAGCCTCTCGTTTCGACGAGGTTGGTGCGCAAGATAAGAGGCTAAACTGCTCTCAGCAGTCGTCGTGATGTTTACAGTCTACCAACTGCATTATTATTCCTCCCCCTCCGAATTCAGGATAAGTCGGTGACAGGATGACCCAAAACCTATTTTTCTAAACAGCTAGAGGAAATCTTCACAAAGACCGATTCCAAGCGGCTCCATTCGATGCACAAGATTGGTTAAGTCTATCTAGTGCAAGTCAAAATATGTTCAGTCGCCCACTCATGCGTGAGCGAATCCTGAGCGTTGATCCATTAACGGTTAGGAAAAGCTCTCGCATGTACAGGCGACTGATAACATGCTGTCCAAGTTATCAGTAGTAGTACCTGCTATCCTGATGAACCGCCACAGGATGGGACCGATTCAATGTGTTGAAGCAGGCATTTAGCTAGACCACTCTGTACTTAACAACCTTAGGTGGAGATCAAATCGAACCCTGTACACCAAGTAACATCAGTAGGAAAACTAGTCTTTTGGACCGACTATTTTCAAAACAATGGAGAGACAGATAAGGCAAGCTTTGCGGAGAGGAAGACGGTAAGAACGGAAACAATGAAAGAGAGAAAAGTAACCTTCAAAACAGAGGACTCAGTTGAGATGAAATAAACTTCTGACTTTCATGTGAACAGATGTTGTAACGAAACAAGGTCGAGAAACTTTGGATACATACCTTTCTTTCCATTAGAGGGAAACAAAATGAGATCGAAGCAATCAGGGTAACATCTTCTTGGGCAAGAGTTGGAACTCAACCAAGAGAATTGACAAAATCAAACCCTACACAAGGATCAGAACAGATGAACTTTACAGGCGTCTTCGCACGACCAAATCACAGTCAAAATCCTGCAATAAGAGTGGGAACATATGCATAAATAACCCAACACCAATCAATCTCAGGTTCACCAGAAATAGTCAGAAATACATAAAAGCCTAACCTTACTGCATATGGAAGTCAGCAGAATCGACATCAGCCCTTTTCATCTGGAGTAACTTGGAGTTTCCTTCTGTGCTTGAAGCTGCATATTGAAATATTGCAAGCAGAAAATTCCAACCACAATCGAACAGCAGATTTGCCTTATTTCTTCTGTCTATTCACCATGCATTAACAATCAAAATATAATTTGCTATCATTAATCCGCTGTACAGTTTTCTGGACAAAAGAGAGATGGAGTCATTTTCCGACATTGAGGTGGAAAATGAGACTTGGGAGCAGTCTCTCCATAAAATGGGGGTAAGGCTAGCCGACATTCACCTCTCCCAGACCCTGCGTAAAGCGAGAGCCTTGTGCACTGGGAACGACGAGGTGGAAAATGAGACACACTCAACCCAAATAAACTAGAATCCAAATGATTTCGTAGGCGTGGCCAAGCTAGCCAGGGCAGCATATTGCCCCCTTATGTTTGAATTCTCTTCCCCGTAGTTCAGATTAGATTAGAATACGGCTCAAATCTCTCTCTCTCCGACCCACAAACAAATTCGAATTCCTCAAATGGTATCTCGTAATCGGTAAGTAGCAGAGAACAGAAGAAAGATTATGTAACAACTGAACAAAAATGAGAAAGAGCAGCAGCCAGAAGCATGCTCAGAAATTCCATTATACAAAGGTAAATTAAATCAGCAACAACACAAATTAAAGGGAGAAGTTGGTCCATTTGCATAAACCCTAATTTCTATACACAATATATATGGTGATCTGCTGATCCATTCAGTGATGATTAAATACAAAGAAAGAAAAAAAGTCATATCTCCTCCTTACCCAATTTTTATTGGCGCCAAAATTGATCTCATCGTCTTCTTCTTCTTCAATTGGCAATTGATTTCGATGATCATTCGGGGTTATTAGTTCTTCAGTACGAGTCCATCCCCTCCGTTCGGCTTTTTACAATGGCATGGAACACCTCCCTCACCTGCCGCTCCAGAGGATCCAACCCCTCCTTTATCCCCTCGCAGAGACTCGACAGTTGCTGCACTCTCTCCCTCACCTCCTTCTCCTTCGCCTCCGCAAGCGGGAAGTGCGCCGAGTCTGCCAGATCGCCGATCACCCGCGAGCACCTTTCGATCTGATGAATCTCCTTCAACAATGCGCAGGCATTTCTCCGGTCCCGCCGCTTCGACTCGTCCATAATCCGATCGTGCAGAGACAGCATTGACCCCGCCCACACGAAGCTTCTCGGCACGTTGAAATGCACCTGCAGTCCCCTGTCCTGGCAGGGGATCGCCGCCACCAGGGCCCACATTACGAACAGCAAAACCGAATTGATTGTGAAAACCGCCGGCGCGAGCCCGCTGGAGGCCACAATTTCATTGGGCCTAGGGGCGTATAGATTGTTCCCGATTGCCTGCAGCTGCCTCGCGGCCGACCACGACCGCGAGACGCTCCAGGACAGAGATCGGAAGTGGCCGAGCGACCGGTGCTGCTGCTGGTGATGATCCTTTGTGTTGTTGTTTCGGCCGAAGGAGCGGTTCCGGTGGGCTATGGTGGTGTTGGAGGAGTCCTTGTCGTCGAGCATTGCGATGGCCAGGTCGACGAGAGCCTTCTTCGCGCGGCGAAATTGGCCCTCGCCGAGTGTCCTGTCGCGGTCAAGCGCGACGAGGACGATGTCGAGCAGCTTGAGCCACTGGCGCATCTCCTCGATTCCGTCGCGGATGGCGTTGCAGACGTCTAGGGCTTTGACGCTGCGCTCGAAGTAGTCGGAGATGTAGCGGTCAACGGTGGGTTTGGAGATGTGGGTTTTGGTGGAGAGGATGAGGAGGGTTTTGAACTCCTGGTGTATGCGGAGGAAGGAGTCGAGGAGGTCTCGGAGCCATGGGAGGGAGAGGAGGTCGTGGGAGGAGGAGAGTTGGAGGAAGCAATCGGCGACGTGGGTTTGGAAGGAATCGAGGTTCAATCCACCACTACCACCGCCACCACCACCTGAAAGGCCGTGGGTTTCCATTGAATTCAACTGATCGCGTCTGAGGCCGAAGATTGACCGTCCGATTTGGTTGGAACCAGCTGACGAGTATTCCGTCGCTGGCATTTCTCACACAATCCAATCCAAATTCAAACCATTTGATAAGATTATAAACGACTAGAGAGAGAAGGAGTGTGTTGGGAGGAGAGAGAGAGGTGAGAGAGTAAGAGGGACAGAAGGGAGAGAGAGGGTCTGCGTTTTATGGAGGGGAAGGGGGTGAGATTAGAGTTTTACCATAATTAGAAAAACTTAATCACTCTCTTAATTACTTTACTTTGTACTAATTAACTTTTCTTGTTTGCTCCGGGGAAAGCGAAGCTTACACGGAGCGGACACGATGGATTAATTTGGGAGCTCCAAACGCTTTTTAAACATATTTTATTAACATTTTAATTTATTTAAGATTTAATTGCGGATATCTGAGAGAACAAGTTGCATCTGGGCCATTGGTTTTGGGGTTAGAGGGGGGTTTGTTACAGTTCGCCGAGGGTGGGGGCGCGGTGCCACTTGGGGGACGAGGACGGACTCGTTCAGCGGAAGGGGTGTACAGGTGGACGGTACAGCTGGGTCTTTGTTGGCGCGTAAATTGGAGAGGTAGATGGATTTAACCTGCTGACTTGGTCCTTCTAGAAAGTTGAGGGTGAGCGAGGGCGGGGCCGAGGGATGAGTGGGCCCCAACGGAGAAGACGACGGGATGACGTCTGTCATTTTAATTTAGCAAAATTGACGGAGCTGCCCCTGGTTGGTAGAAGTAAACGTCAACTCCATTCTACATGTGGCTCACTGCCCTCGATTCTATTTTCTTTTAACTTTCCAACTTTAGTTTTAAGTTTTTCAACCAAAATAAAACACGAATTTAGACTTGGGTTTCTTCTTTTATACGAAAAGCACGAGTTTAAGATACACATATGTTCGTTTCTTTGAGATAGTAACTCCTACTACTTGTTTGTTTGAGGATAGGAGGAAAGTGAACTTAAAGAGTGGGTCGCTGTAAAAAGACTTAGGCGGCACTTTCATGTAACGCAAAAATTTCCACTTTACTTTCTGAAACACATAGGTCGCTTCACTTTGCCTTCTGGAACTCGATTTTTATTTCATTTTGCCCTTTAAAGCTTGAAAGTCGTAAAATTTGCTCCACGTTGCCCTAGATCTGTTAATTTCTTATGTGGTATTGATTTTCAGTGCACCAGGCTAATCTATTTTTTTTTAATTTTTTTTTTCATCTCTTCAACTTCTTTTAAACTTAATATTCTCTTATTGTTGAATGTTAACGATGGAGATTTATAATCAAATTTATTGCATATGTGGCATAGTCTTATTGTGTGTTGGGTCTCACATATGTTTCAGAAGACGACCTATAAGTTTCAACGAGAAGATGGAGTTCACAAGTCAAAGTGAAATGAATTTTGAATTTCAAGAAGTAAAGTAATAACTTTTGAGTTACAGATAGCAAAGTAGAAATAAAATGGAGTTTCAGAGAGCTTAGCTAAAAATAAGCCAAAAAAGAGTGTTCCAATAAAATTAGGGTACAAGTATTCATACACAACTTTGTACCTCTCACACACTCTCTATTAATACCTCATGCGAGCTAAGTAAATGATAAATTACATCAGCTAATTTCAAACAAAAATACAGTTCATCGATAATCTCATTCGAGCAAAAAAATTTTAGATGGATAACATGAGAAAATGTGTACATAAGGATAATAATAACAAAGACTGAGCCTCTGAAGGGCCTTGCCCCAACTTCAATGTGGTACAAGGAAGAAAAGAGAGTTTGAAATTTGAGCATGCTTTTTGTTAAGAACATTATTTGGTTTCTTGCATGTAAGGAATTATTTCTCATTATATGATGTCACAACATCATTTCATTGTATGAACTTTCATAATTCGAACCCATTCATTTCTCTTCATTGTTATCTGAAGATAAGGACAGCAATTTACCAGAATTTTTATAAGAGAATCCCTCACTTTTAGGCATCTTGATTAAGAAAACCAGTTCACGTGTGGGTTGTTGCTCACCATCCGCTGAGGACGAGGTGATCACAGGATCACCTCGATGATTAAGAACGTAATTTTCCAAAGTGATGGGAAAATTATTGATGAGAGACAGAGAAAATCTATTTACTTAGTTTTGTATAATAGTTGTATTATTGATAAGAAACTCGTCGATTAGTACACAAACATTTAAAGCTCGTGTAGAAGTATTTTTGAATTAGGATAATGTTGGAAAGATCAAATTATTAAAATTAAATTTACAAATCAAATAGTGTGTTGATTAATGATCAGATTATTATTTAAATATTGATTAATGTGCTTATTTGCTGTTGATGACACATCATTTTATTTGCAATTTAGTTTAAAATTTTGGTCTCCCTATTATTACCCTTTAAATTAACTGAAATCACTTTTTATGAAATTGATTTTCTGATTTCAAAAGCACTTTAAGTGTTTTTTGGAAGAAGCAACATATATGTGCTTCTTGCAAGAAGCACTTAAAGTGTTGTACTATGATCCACTTGAATTTTTACTATGAATTGATTTAAAAATATTTTTACTAAAACACTTACAAACGAGCTCTTACAGACAAATATCCCATTTTTGTTTTGAAAATTGTTATTAGCACTCTAAAAATTTTAATTTACACTCCAAATTTTCTATATTTAGAGTAAATAATGCACTCGAAAAAGTACAAAATATAAAATTTTAAAATGTTAATAACAGTTGTTTTTGTTTTTTATTACGTATTGGAGATTGGAAACAGATAAGCTAGCATGGCACTTGAGATATTTCAATTTATTTTTCTCTTCCTACTAATTTTCTATTATTTTCTTCCTTTGTGTTTGGACAATGACAGTTGAAGTCAAACCCTCTATAATTCTAATTCAATCTTGTTTGCCATAACAACAAAATAACGTGCACATCAATATGGTGAAGTATTCAACAACTTCTTTTTGAAAAATGTTTTTATTATTACTTTTTTCATGCATGCATGGCACCCACCTTACAAATATTCAACGAATAATGAATTCCGTTTGTGTCACGCCAATATTTTAACAAGGATTTTTAACAGATTTACCTGTAGAGTGCAAAGTAGGACACAAAATATCAGTGAAAGAATAATGTAGGTCGCTTTAATTTTTAGAAGACAAAGTGAGATTTAACCAGATCTTCAAAAGACACTTTAACTAATAATAACATCAATTTGCTAATAAGCATTGAAAGTGCCAATAAAAAATAAAATACAAAACTAATTAAATATGGTAACTGAACTTTTCAAGTTTTGTGCAATTACCACTTGAAATTCTACATACCTTTTGTCAAATAAATAATAGGTAATTATTAGAGCAATTCCACCCCTAAGGACTTTGCGCCAGCACCCAGCGCATTTATCCACTCAAATGAACAGTAATAGGCTGGAGTGAACAGTAATAGGCCAAGGCATCTCCACCCCTAAAAAAATGCGCTGGCACCCAGTGCATTTATTTGGTGTGTTTTTTTTTTTAAGTTTATTTTGGATAAGATTTTTAACCAATTTCAGATAAAATTTCAAATAAACTTAAAAAAAAATACACACTAAAATAAAATTACATACTCATCAAATAAACTATAAAAAAAACACACTAAAATGAAATTACATAAACTCATCAAATACACTTTATTCTTCAACCACAAGCTTTTTGGTATTTTTTTTTCACACAAAAAGTATATGAAAGCTTTGGTAGAAAGTGTAGAAAATATTGAAATGTGGTGTAAGGTGGAAGATGAGAGTTAGGTATTTATAGAAAAAATAAATAAATTTTTTAAAATTTTCTGTATTTTTTAATATTTTTTCTGTATTTTTTAATAAATTTTAATTTAGTTAATTAACGTAGACCGTTGATCTGTGATCGGACGGTCTATTTTAAAAGTAAAATTTAAATTTTTGTTACCGTTGGAAATCCAACGGTCTAGAAAAACTAGCCGTTGGAAATCCAACGGCTATGAGCATGCCACGTCGCCGATGGGATCCGGAACACAAGTGGGCTGACAGCCCCTCTGCAGCCTGTCGGCTACTCGCGCCCAGGCGCACTTGTCATGCACGCGCCAGCCAAATAGGCCAACTTCTTGGTCTGTCAAAATTGGGCTGGGCTGTTGCCTGGCATGGGCTGGGTGCCAGGCAACTTTGTGGGCTAGAGCAATTTCACTGAGGGCCAGGCTGTTTTTTGTGCTGGGGGCTGGGCAAAGCAAGTCCCGGTGGACTTGCTCTTAGAGTATACTTAGTTAATTCGGAATCATCTCTGTGAGTATCTTATGAATTATAGGAATGTAATTCCTTATTGTTTCAAGACTATCCTAATTGACATCATAACTAAATTCATTTGAGTGATACATTTATCCACTAATTTAACATAGATCCAAGATATTTCATTGAATCATTGAGTTAATTTGGAATATCTTTGTGAGTATCCTATGAATTATAGGAATGTAATTCCTTATTATAGTAAGTGAGGATTCTTACCTAAATATAGCTTGCACAAATCAATATAAGGAGTCATATTTTTATATGGTATCATTCATCTAGGTTTTCTAAAGTTTCTCCTCATGAATGGATTTGAAACTAATTTAACTGCTTTAGTTTGGTTTTCTTCACTAAAGTGTAAGAAAACCGCACCAAACCTAACCAAACCGTCATGTTTGATAGGCATTTCCTAACCCTTGCTTTAGCCATATTCGCAGTCATGTCAATTATTTTTTCTCGATGACTTGGTCCTTTTTATCCCCACGTTGGTGTTGGAAATATATCACTTTGTTTCAGAAAAAAGATAAAAAGGACAAGAGCTTAATAGTATGTTTGTCTACTTTTTCGAGAGAAGTGGATGCTTCATGTCCAAGTAACTCCAAACCTTTCATTTGTATCTGCTCGAACTGAAACGTGGAATAATATTGTACCATTTATTTCTGAAAAAAGTTTAATTTCGAATCTCAAAATTCTTTTAAATTAAAGAAAGAAAAGTTAAAAGCATCCCAACTGGTTCTTGGAATATTTCACTTTTATTCTTCACATGATACAATTAGAAACGCCGTGGATGGAGTTCATCATAAAAGACATGCCCATTTTACTCATCCCCAAGAAAAAGCCAGCCATGCATATTCCAAATTAACTAATACTAAATTGCTAATTGCCCACTTCTAACAGCTTCCAAACTTCAAGAACAAGGATTCAAAACATATTTAAGAGGAAAAAGACCACGTTTGGATATAAATATTATAAAAAAACAAAAACAAAAGAAACCTTTAAAAGTTAAGTATATATGTTTACTTTATTGGTGCTTTTGGTTCTAGTTTTGGAAAGATTTTTCAATGTACTGAAAACATAATTCGGTACATTAAGTGTTATAATAAAAATTGATGAGATACTTGAAATGAACATTTTCAATCACTTTTATTATGATATATAACTTAAACAAGACTTAAGAGCTAGTATTTTTTTATTTTTAGCGAACAATATTTACTACACTAAGGGAGTGGAAGAGTGGACTAAGCCTCATAATGGAATAGCAATAATATGGTTCAAATTCGCTTTTGGTGATAATTGAACCAAAAACTTATTACTTACAAATGAAGATGAATATTATTAGATTGTAATATTAAGTGGCAAAACTAGTATTAAAAGAAGTCCCAAGTTAAAATCCCATTTTACAATTGATAAAATAAATAAATTAAAAAATAGTCCCAAACCAAGCACTGTAGTTTGTACATTAGTTTACATTTTATATGATTGCTATACATTGATCAACAATAACAATTTCAGCTTTCATGATAATATAAAGGATAAATCCTCAACTTTTTAGTTTCATTCTAAATTGGTCTCAATCTTTTTAAACATTCCAAACAAACACCCAACCTATTGAAATTGTCTGATTTGTTAAGCCTCAACTAAATTTTTGTTAAATTAACTAGTACTTACTTTATCTCTAACCTTAATAGAAGGTCATGAAAACATGGCTTCCATCAAGTATTGGTCACTATCACCCTCAAACTCAATATCAAAAATGACACACCCCAACCGGAGTTGAGACGTGCTGGCCGTCACGTGAGAGTGACGCAGCCATAAGCGCAAAGCGGAAGTGA
This sequence comes from Malus domestica, assembly GCF_042453785.1. NCBI lineage: Eukaryota > Viridiplantae > Streptophyta > Magnoliopsida > Rosales > Rosaceae > Malus > Malus domestica. The sequence goes on along the minus strand of NC_091670.1, from coordinate 3,151,121 downwards.
TAAAGAGTAAGAGAAATACTAACAATTTAAAACCAAGCGATTAACAATCCCAATTAAGAAAGGATATTAGTGAGAGTTTAAGTGTATAAATACACTTTCAAAGCAATAAGAAAGTCTAGTTGCAGTCAAGTCGGACAATTACTAAGATACAACACCAGATGGTGAATCCTACTTTTTCGGGATCTGTCAGAACACCGTTGAATTCCTCGTGGCCACCAAACTCTGCTAACTAAAACCTGAAGGGGCGAAAAACAAAGTTGAGTGGGTCAGTAAAACACATTTACATGAAAACCTTATTTTCCTTTGAATATACTAACCCATCGCCGTAAAACAAGTATAATTTTTCCCAAAATTAATATATAAGAATATACATAAATATATGTGTGTGATTATATCATTTCAATCATGCTTCACATAATCATATTCATATGTATGCCATGCCAAAATATAACAAAGTAACGATCCAGGTAAGAATGATTTCATAGAAATATGATATGTTAGCCGAAACCCCTGTGGTAGTCTGAACGGCTGAATTCATAGCTCAAAAGTCAATCTAGCCGGAGTCACTACAATGATCTATACGGCAATATACTGCACAAGAGTCGGAACCAAATCCAAAGGTTTGTACGACGATAATGGGTGTAATATAATTATGCTCAATACTACTCTCACATAATAGCCGAGCGATTAATCGCTAGTCACCTATGAGTCGGAACCATAAATAAGGTCTGTACGACAAGACTGTGCACCTAAATTGGATCCAAAATGAGCATATGGTGCGGGAGGTGACATAATAAACAGGCATGTATCATATCTCTGGCTAAAACACAATCACCCTAGATGCAGTTTTATGAGCTCAACATTATTCAATCACATATCACATTATTGATAATTCATATAATCAAAACATAACTCACCTGAGCTTACCTGGGCCTTCACAGCACCATGCGACAATATGCATAATTATGATAATGCATATACTAAAATAAAATATAGGCATTGGCATAGCATGGCATTTAAATCACATTTCCTTTAAATACTTTTTCTGGGAAAAACGTCAGGTGTGTGTATATATATATACTGAAAATAACTGCCCACTCACTGAAATGAAGCCGGGTCGTAACCCCCATGCCTAGCCTGGCTACGCTCGTCCTTCAGATAGGTCTCGCCTATAGGAGAAGCAATTATATAAACGTCACTTTAATGCACATATACCAAACTATGTAATAACTTTTCATACATATCTCAAATTGGGTATATGAATATACCAAAATGACTTACACAATCTCAGGATCGTCCCCATATTTTTAAAATAATTTTTCATCCACCCACGCGCCGCCACGCACCAACGAGTGCACGGCAAGACGCGCGGCCACGCGCAGGGTACTCTGACGGAAACTGTAACGACAATTAGGGAATATTCCGTTAAATCCTAACAGATTCCGTTAAACTTAACTGAGGGTGTTAGAATATTCCGTCAGAATTGACGGAATATTCCGTCGTCTTCAACCTCAGACTCCAGCGACCGTCACTGTCACCGGAAAACTGGGAATTTTTCAAATCCTTATATCTTCGTCGTTTCTCAACCAAATTTAATGAAATTTGTACCCAAACGAAGCTTACAACATTTAGAATAAAATCATACCAATTTCAAGCTCCCAAAACCATTGGATCTCGCCTAAGAATCCCCGAACTTCTGGCCAAAACTTTAAACTTGCATATCTCGATATCCCGACGTCCAAAAACCTCCAACAAAGTACTCCGAGCCTCATAAGGATCTTCTTAAGCTCTCTGTGAGCTTGAAATTTCCAAAAACACAAGATTTAACGTTTGCATGAACAGTGTTCAAATCGGAGATAGGGTTTCCACGTGAAATCGAAGGTTTCCTTACCTAAAAATGGTACCTTTGAACTCGTATGGTCCTCACGAACACAATGGTTCCCTTCTCCACCTCGATCCATCACGTTTACAAGGGTTTTAGGTCTCGTTCGTACAAGAGAGAGTGTGTGTGAATCTGAGAGAGAGTACGGGAGGGTGAGAGAGAGAGAGAGAGAGAAAGTGGGGTGTAATGTGTGTGGTCCAAAAGTCACCAATCAACCAAAACAAAACCAAATCCCTTTTTAGTTCACTTAGGTCCAAAACTTAGGGATCAGTTCAATTATAATCACTTAGTTCCCATCACATACACACCACAACACCAAATAACTCAACCTGTCCAAAGGAAAAACCATCAATTCACGTCCTCGAGAATGAATATTCCAATATTTCGGGAAGGGCTGTGACAAAAAAGCAAACTTCACTCGAAATTCTATTGCATTTTCATCGAGTTGTGGTTATTGATGTAATTCCTCATAATATATGTATGCAGCCCCTTTATTCAAAGGAATTTCCATTTTTAGGTAAAAATGGGTATTAATAATAAGGCATATTTCACATCGAACTTCAACAATCCAAACCGTCTATTTTGTAAGTCTTGATTCATAGATTATTCTTGCAAAAATTCAATTTAATTCGAAATCATTTAACTATTTAATTATCATTATGAAATTCCTTGTTTCTCATAAAACAATGTATTCGTCAATTTCTTTGAACTCAATTATATATCTTAAAAAAAATTATTTGACTAATATTTTGTAAGAATGATTTATGAGATCCAACTTAAAAAATGAACTTAGATTATTGAAGTTTAAAGTAATATGGATCACATAACTAATTTTTATTTTAAATAAAGAATTAGAGATCTATTCCCTTGAAAACCTTCTATAGGTGTGTACGTGGTGTGGTGGACCTATGATCATACGCAGCCACAAGTTACCGGTCCGTCTCATTAAATTGCGAAACACCATGTTGTCCCCCCAGTCCAGAATATAATATACATATATGCATGCTTTGGCTCTTTACACACCTCACATTTTTACAACAAATCTGGGATATGTCTGTGCCCTAATGTATCAAGAAGAAAAAGGATCCTCACCGAATCCTTTTCTTAACGATCTTAGAAATTTTATCATCATGACTGTTCATCGTATATCGTGCAATTAGTTTTTATTAAATACTATTTATATTTAATTATAAATTATAAATTTTAAAATAATTTATGATCGCACGATATACGATGAACAATTACGATCACGGGATTCCTAAAAAAATGATCCAACGTGGATCCTTTTCCTATCAAGAAATCAATATTTACTATTTTTTTTTTCTTTTTAGGCTAATTACAATTTTTACTTTTTAAACGTGAGGCGTTTAAGTTTCAATTTTCTTGCATTATATTTGATATTATATTCATTTATACTTTATATCTGAATAAGTGTGTATTATTTCATTATATTGATGATTTCTTTATCAGTGTGTTACAAATGTGATTTAAATATGAATTCAATCAGTAGCGTGCTTATTATATCATTAATTTAATAAAAAATCAAATATTATTATTAAACTGTAGAAATAAATTAATACAGTTTCAATATTTAGAAAAATCACATCAAAAATGTAAAATGTGAAACGCAGTTAGCTTCTGTTTGTGTCTATTTCTAAACAAAGAAAGAAACCCATCATTCACTCAATCAAATATTATAATTAAGTTTGATCACTTCAAACAATTAAGCACATGTTAAAGAAGGGGAAAAAGGTAACAAAGATAAACAAATTGTAGCTTTCATTTTCATTCATATATTATATATGGGTTGGTTGTTTCTTGGACCACAAGTAAATGTAGTTTTCCAGTTGAAGAGAGGTTCGAGAGGAACATGAGCTTTTGATTCTCTTTGGAATTGGTCAATTTGTTAAATGATTTGATGGATGGAGTGGGACGTGTGGAGAAATCCTCTTTGTGAGGATCCTGAAAATTTTTCAATCACATTCGTTCATCGTATATCGTGCGATCAGAAATCATTGTAAATTTTTTCATTTAAAATTGAATATAAACTATACATAATGAAAATTGATCGCACGATATACAAAAAAACAGATGTGATTGGAAGATCTCCGAATCATCACAAAGAGGATCTGGCGAGGATCCTCTTTCGGACGTTTGTACCACTCTCGCTAGTGTTCTTCTTTCAAATTGTTTTTTTTTATTTTAAAATATTTGATGATGCCTTTTAATTATTTATATTCTTGATGATGTCATTCACGTATCATTCATTTGGATTCAATAATTTAAGGCTACGTTGCATGATTGCTTCCAAAATGACAAAAATAGTTTAGTGTTTTTGGGGAAGCACTTTGTCGACGCTTCTTTTTTCAAGCACTCATATTTTCAATAGAAATTTGGCCAGGTTTCTTATAAAGCATTTTATTAAAACCCGTTTAGGAGCAAAAGTAATTTTTACATAAACAGTCAAGAATAAATATCATTGACAATTTAAAATAAGTGAATGAGACGTTCTGAACTTGAAGTCTCTACATAGCATGAAGAAGAAAAATACTACTAGATTGATATCCACTCTGTAAATCTTTGCAAATCCTTGTGGACTAAGTGATGTAGAAGGCTGATTTTATCTGGAAACAAAATAAATTTAGAACCCAACGTCGATAGTAACATAGTATAATAATTTGGAACGGTAAAAGGTAACTGTTTCATTGAGAATGAGCCTTAGGAAATGGACAAGTACGACATGGAGACACCACCACGTTAATGTGCTATGCTAATAGCACAAGTTGGCATTTGACACCACTATAGTAATGTATCCGTATCATACAAATTGCTCTCACGAGAACTGCCCCCTCCCTGACAGAGGCCTCTTTCTTATTTGAAGTCTGCTATTAACTTAAGCCCAAAGCCAGCCATGCCCTGAATACACAAGCACACTCTCTTAACCCCAACCAGATAGCAGCCATAGCCGATTCACCCCTATCCGTCAACCATGCCGGGTATCTTGACTTTTGACACATTCTTACCTAGATCCAAGTTGTAAGGGGGCTTTCACCGGAAACGGATGCCGGGAATTTCGAAGATCCCGTGATTGTGACGTTCATCGTACATCGTGCAGTCAATTTTCGTTAGATATTATTTATATATAATTTTAAATTTCAAATGATTTATGACCGTACGATATACGATAAACAACCACGATCATAGGATCCCCAAGAAAAGAATCCGACGAGGATCCTTTTCCGGCTTTGACATTGCCCTACTTCCACTTCAAAGATAGAAAAAAGAATATCAGAACAGCCTAAGGTAGTTGTCCATGCGCCTGGGTGACTATCAGTTGTATAGCTGCATGAACTCCCAACCATGAAGAGCTGACTGTCGCTAACGCACATGCGGACGACTATTGGAAATCGAAAAAGCAGGAATAGGAAGAAAAATTAAAAGTCTTATAACCATCTTAATTTTAAAAGAAAACTAATGAAAAGAACTTGAAAACTTTGAGTTTTAATGATAAGGACAAAATAAAGGGTAAAGTGAATAGTACCTGAATTAACTTTTTAGTGAAAAAATGTGGTTTTTCATTAAAATGAACAATACCGGGTGCTTTTCGTTAAAGTTCACTAATTTTAAAGGAAAACTAATAAAATAATTTGAAAACTTTGAATTTTAAAGATAAGAACAAATAAAAGGTAAAGTAAATAATACAATATTAACTTTTTAGTGTAAAAATATGATTTTTCGTTAAAATAAACAGTATCAGAAACTTTGAATTAAAGTTCCCTAATTCTAAACCACAAAGTTAGAAACAGTTCATATAACGGTTACCCACTTGATTTAGTTCAAACTTCCCCTTTCTTTTAAGGTAGAAAACACAATATTACGACACAATTTAATAGTTTTAACATTTCACTCGTATGAATATTACACTTAATAAAAAACTAAAAAGCGTTTACCCTACATTCGAGGTCGTGTTTGAATCTCTCCTCTCCCAATATCAATGGCATAAACAAGACAAGTAGCTGTTCTTTGCACAAAAAGGAAAAGAAAAATCAAACCAAAAGGCATGATATGGACACGCTTTCATTTCATTTCATTTCACTACAACAATTACAACCAAAGATCATAAACCATCAAGCAGCATGCGGGATGCATCAAATTACACTTGGATTGCAAATTTGCAATGCAAAACACCAATACATATCAAGAGACACCAGACACCAAGACGAATTAAGTTTTGAGCCCTCAGACCTCATCAACAACAAAATTTTCATAAACAGTGATCACTAAAGGCCAGGCAACATTTACGGACACCATCAGATCATCACCAGAAATATTATTTATAATAAAGAGGAGGAGGAGGAGGAGGAGGAGGAGCAACAGCAGCAGCAGCCGCAGTTAAATGTCGATGATCAGTCCGGCGCAATAAACGGCGGCTTAAAGTGAAACACTGCTTCACAAAATGAGATTCCATCATAGGGCTTATTGAAAAGCCGACCATATATGAGATTCCATCACAGTACGATACACTTACATTGCAATGTGAAAACCAAACAGAGGTTGAAAACAGAGTCGCCGTCTCCACCCAACGAAAGAGGTAATCACTCATACGATGCAGCCACAACCGCAACAGAAAAGAAAACTCTCAAGCCCCGTAATCACACATTCTATTAAAAGAAATCGAACCGAAATAACCTGAAATCCAAAACATACAATTCAAGGGCCAAAAGGAAACTTGAACCCAGAAAAGAAGATTAGTAATGCATGCGGAAGAGGAAGGCAAGAATTAGCAAATAGTTTGGAGTAAACTCTGTCCCTATCTGTATTCAAACTAAATTATTAATATTTACATCAACAGATCATTAATAAACAGATTACCACACATTTAAATTATACTGGAGATTCATTTGCCTTTCATTGAATAATAAAACCTAATGATATTTTGAGCCCTCAGACCACTACTAAAACTTCATAAACAGTAATCACTGAAAGCCAGTCACCATTTACGAACACCACCGGATCATCACCAGAAATAATAATAATAATAATAATAACAACAATAGAAGAAGAAGAAGAAGAAGAAGGAGCCGGCAAATGGCGATGATCAGCGTGGCACAGTAAATGGCGGCTTAAAGTGAAGCACTGCTTCACAAAATGAGATTTCATCATTGGGCTTATTAACAAAGAGTGACTAAAAGCATCATTAAAAAGCCACCCATGTATGATCAAGACAAGTATAGCATCTTGTAAAGGACATCAGTCTTTAAAACTAACATGTTCTTGACGAATTCCTCCCTCATAACGGCACCAATTCCAGAAAACAGCTTTACTCATATAAAGGTATCAAGAATCATGAAAATGTGTGGTGCACATGGAGAAAAATACATTAGCAATATAATACAACAACAGAGTCTTGTCCCACTAGATGGGGTCGGCTATATGAATCCTAGAATACCATTGCGCTCAGTTCTGTGTCATGTCCTCCGTTAAATCCAAGTACAGTCTTTTCTTAGAGTCTCTTCCAAAATTTTCCTAGGTCTTCCTTTACCCCTTCGGCCCTAAACCTCTATCCCATGGTAGGTAAAAACAATCATTTACACAACACCACTTGGGTAGTAAAAGTAAACAAAAGATAGCCCTCAGTCCTTATCATATCCTGAATTTATAGTTAAGGATGTTGAGCTTTGATTTTCATTTACAATCTCTCCACATCTTATAAGACAGCAGCAGCAGCAGCAGCAACAACAACAACAACGACAACACCACCACCACCACCACCACCACCACCATAAAGAGCAGATGGCTACTATTGACGATAGAAATATAGGAGGTGGAGATGCTCATAATGAAAATCAAAAGCATACCCAGAACAGGAGTCTGCATCATTGGGCAAAGGTGTAAGCCTATACTGCAGCATATATGCAAAAACCACTGCTTCATAGTTTTGCATTTGTTGCACCAACCAAGCGAAAAAAAAACAAAGCCACATATACACTTAGACTTAAAGATAACCATATTACAGACACCATAACTATATTCAGTTGATCGAGGCCTCATAAAATTTGTTGAATTAACATTGCAAGGGCACCTTTGAGAGGAATGGACTGTACGACTAAATGGGTAAAATATGTAACTATTGAGAATGTATAAATCAATACAACACAACTATAGCAATAAATTCAAATACCATGTTAATGAGTGTCTCTGCAGAAACACCTTGAAAATATGTATCTAGTCATCACGGTCACAAGCTCGATTATAAACCTCAACAGATCTTCAATCGTACAAGCAAGAATTAAAAAAAGAAAGAAAAAGAAGAGTAATTTAGCATGTGGCTTTGTAAACTTAGAACACAATAAACATTACACAGATTTGTGCGTACTAAATCTATAAGCATACAAAAGAATCTACAATAACTGCTTTCTTGGATAAAAGAGGAATCTAAGAAAGAAATCTATAAGCATACAAAAGAATCTACAATACCATGCCTACCACTCTTAACGTTTTGAATTTTCCATCAATAAGCATCATATTTGAACCAGAAGATAAAGTTAATAAAAAATCTATAACCATCTTTCAACTAAAACAATCTACAACAATAGTTTCCAGACAATGGTTTATTACCTTTATATGAAACAATCTACAAGCGGTTTGACTCCAGAGGGAGCTGGCCTTATATACAAAAATACTGCAATTCCGAAAGTGCTCTTTGGTTTTCTATTAACAGAAAATTTGAAATCAATACAAAAGTAACAGTGCATTTATGGTAATCACAATACTGCAATGCCCAAAGTGCTATTCAGTTAAACCAAAGATAATGTCTAGAATACTGCAATGACCAGAAAAGGAAATGTCTATTGAAATAACTAAAGGAACAAAAATAATTTAAAATTCAACAAGCATATCTTAAGAATAAAAAAGGCAAAAAACTGAAGAGCCTTCAGATCTCATAGCTATATCTGGTCATTGCCAGTTAACTGTGGATTATCACTATGAACCTCTTCACATCTTCAACCATACAAGCAAGAGAGGGAGAGGGAGAGAGGGAGAGAGGGAAAGAGGGAAAGAGGGAGAGAGGGAGAGGGAGAGGGAGAGGGAGAGGGAGAGGGAGAGGGAGAGAGAGAGAGAGAGAGAGAGAGAGAGAGAGGATGGTGGTGTTGATGGTGACAGCAACTAGTACAGGAAAATGATAGAAAAGGCTCCTAATAACAATCCACATAACCGCTCCATAAATGAGTTTTCCATCATTAGGCAAATAAAAACTGAACCACCTTTCAGAAGCAGCAAAAAAGCTATATCAAAGAACATGGTAATGACCCAAAATAATTCAAGAAAAAGAAAGACTATAGACAGAGTATAACTCATTAGCACAACATCACTAATTCAGGGGTCATAAATAACTTGACCAGTAATTTCCATTGCGACACAATAAGTTAATTGAATGATGACAACAATAACATGAAATATACCCCAAAGTAGAATTACTCCAGGGATCATAAATAGCATTCTAGGCTGCATTTCCATCGACAATTGCAATCCCAAACTGCCCAGAGACCACTGCAGGTACCATCATTCCCCACAATCACATAACAGTTATAACCCAACCCCAACTGCCAATTAAACAAGCACTCCACTCAGAACTATGCCATTATAAACTTCTAGCACAAATGAAAATAAACCATCATCAAAACAACTTAATATCAAAGGCCTATCACCCAGTCAAGAAAAATACAGGTTTTTATGAAACAACAGTTTGAAACAAGAACAGAACAGACAATCAGCCCATATAAAAATCATAATTATGAAAGAAACAAAATTTGGGGCCCAAACGCACATGTGGGGTCAAAGTAACTTGCGGCGCAAAATTTGGACTGCAAGGAGGGATATATCCCCAAATAGGTAATTGAAAATAGTGAGTTCTATGAAAATGCCCTCAGATCACATAGCAATAAGTCATTTCCAGTTCATGGGCAATGGCGTTCCTCAAAAGCCTTCATACTCCACAATGCAGCACCAACGTATGTGTGTGTATGTATGTATGTATATATATTAGAGAGAGAGAGAGAGAGAGAGAGAGAGAGAGAGAGGTGGTGCTTGTGGTTAGTACGGGATAATGAAGAATCAACCACCCTTACCACTATTTAGGTTTTCAACTTTCCATCACTGGGCATCATATTTGAACCAGAAGATAAAGTTAATCAAAATGTATAACCATCTTTCAACAAAAACAATCTACAATAATAGCTTTGTAGGAAATAAAAGCACTCAGTAACAATGAAAGAGTGAATTTTTTTCCAAACGACAGTTTATTAGCTTTATATGTAACAATGTACAAGCAGGTTTGAGTCTGAAGGGAGCTCGCATTATATACAAAAATACTGCAATGCCGAAAGTGCTCTTTGGTTTTCTATTAACAGAAAATTTGAAATCAATACAAAAGTAACAGTACATTTATAGTAATCAAATACTGCAATGCCAAAAGTGCTCCAGTTAAACTAAAATAATGTCTACAATGCTGCAATGACCTATATAAATAACTAAGGGAACAAAAATAATTTAAAATTCAACAAGCATATCTTAAATAAAAAAAGGCAAAAAACTGAAGAGCCTTCAGATCTCATAGCTATATCTGGTCATTGCTAGTTAACTGTGGATTATCACTATGAACCTCTTCACATCTTCAACCATACAAGCCAGAGAGGGAGAGAGAAGAGAGAGAGAAGAGAGAGAGAGAGAGAGAGAGAGAGAATGGTGGTGTTGATGATGACGGCGACTAGTATAGGAAAATGATAGAAAAGGCTCCTAATAACAATCCACAGAACCGCTCCATAAATGAGTTTTCCATCATTAGGCAAATAAACCTTTCAGAAGCAGCAAAAAAACTATATCAGAGAACATGGTAATGATCCAAAATAATTCAAGAAAAAGAAAGGCTAGATACAGAGTATAACTCATCATTAGCACAACATTACTACACCAAAGGCTCGTGCTCTAACCTTGAAAAATAACTTGACAAGCATCACTACTTCAAAGGTTCGTGCCCTCAGATCTCACACCTTTGAACGAGTCATATACAGTTCACGGCTAGTGGCGTTCCTCAAAAGCCTTCGTACTCCACCATGCACCACCAACGTATGTATGTGTGAATGTATGTATATATTTATATGTATGAGAGACAGAGATAACGGAAGACTTGGCACAAAACCCAGCGTAATGGCGTTCAATGATTCATCCAGCCAATCCCACGTATAGTGGGATAAGGCTTGGTTGTTGTTTGTTGTAGTGAGAGAGAGAGGTGGTGCTTGTGGTAAGTACGGGCTAATGAAAAATCAACCACGCTTACCACTGTTTAGGTTTTCAATTCTCCCATCACTGGGCATCATATTTGAACCAGAAGATAAAGTAAATCAAAAATCTATAACCATCTTCTAACCAAAACAATCTCCAATAATCGTTTTATAGGGGTAAAATACCGCAACGCCAAAAGTGCTCTTCGGTTTTCTATTAACAGAAAACTTCAGATCAATACAATAGTAAGAATACATATACAGAAATCATTAACGAAACAAAATGGGTTTGAACATGTGCAAAGAAAGCCTACTTACGCTCCGGTTCGAAGATGTGACTACTTACGCTCCGGTTCGAAGATGTGACTACGGGATAGAGGTTCAGGGCAAAGGGGTAGAGGAAGACCTAGGAAAACTTTGGAAGAAACCCTAAGAAAAAACTTAGAGTACTTGGATCTAACGGAGGACATGACACAAAACCGAGCGCAATGACGTTATAAGATTCATATAGCCGACCCCATTTAATGGAAAAAAGTTTTGTTGTTGTTGTTGTATTAACGAAACAAAACAACTGAAAATTCAATACACATCTGTTAGGGAAAAGAAAATGCCTGTAAACAAGCCTTCAGATCTCATAGCTATATCTGGTCATAGACAGTTATCTGCGGGATTATCACCATGAGCCTTTTCACATCTTCAACTGTACAAGCCATAAAGACAGAGAGAGAGAGAGAGAGAAAGAGAGAGAGAGAGAGAGAGAGAGAAGAGAGAGAGAGAGAGAGAGAGAGAGAGAGAGAGAGAGAGACAGAGAGAGAGAGACTAGTACAGCAAAAATGATACAAAAAGCTCGTAAAAAAAACCCGCGTAACCGCTCAGAAAATGAGTTTTCCATCATCAGGCATCCAAAAATTAGAACAGAAATATCATTACTGCAAAATCCCAAATCAGCAACCTACAATGACAACTCCACCATTCATTTGCATTGCAATGGAGATTAGTAGAATGCATGATAACAAGAACAATAGTTAACAGAAAATCTACCCAAAAACACAATTTAAATTTCATGCATTTAGATATAATACACCTTAAACAATCCAAACTAGCAGTACCAAAAACAGTAATTTCTGAGCAACCATTGAAAGCGATTTTGAACTGCTCAGAGCCCAGTGCATGTACCATCATTCCCCCACAAATCCCATTTAACATCAAACGCCAAACAAAAAGCATAACTATCAAAGACACGAAATTTAGGGTTAATTCTACAAATTGGGAATTTCTGAAAGAAAAAATCGGAACTATGAAAGGAAGGAAATTTGGGGGTAATTCTACATTGGTAAATTAGGGCAAATCCCCAAATCGGTGATTTAGGGCTAAACAGAGAGGCCGAGCGGGTGTGGGCGAGAAAGATGCGGCGACTGAAACTACGTGAGAGTGGGAAGGGAGAGTGTAGGGCTTGCAGATTTATATACACGAAGATTCAATGTGGGAAGGACTATAGTAAGACTTGAGGTCACCCAACAGATGGCGCCATAAGGTTGGTTACTTTGAGCCGCCCAGAACAGATGGCGCCATTGTGAAACTAACCCCAAACTTTGAGAATGATGACTGAGCCCTAGTATTTATTAGGGGTGGTTTGGTGTGGGATACAGAACCAAAACCTTAGTTCCAATTTCCAAACCAAAATGATCGGTATACCCAATTTTAAGACTGATCTGAAACCAAAATTTCAGGAATCCTAATTTTTGGGAATCTCGAAATATTTTTGGGCTTTTGGTGATTCTGTATTCCCAAATCTCATAGCTGTTTTATTTTCACTGAAATAATCAGTAAATACTTCAAACATTATTGTGCTTCTTGTTTTCCTTCGTTTCATGATTGTTCTTCCAAGTTTCAACTTCATACTCCTGATGAGTTACCTGGCATGAAGTTGAGGAGGTAGAAGGAATAATGCATGAATTGATCAAACGATATCGGTAGGCAACATTAAACTCTTAAATAACCACCAGTGCAACCGCGGATAAGTTTTATATGATATCTTCTTTTTTAATACTGAGATGCATTTATAAGTTTATAACCTATAGAACATAGTTGTTTTACCATTTAATAATACACTAGAAGGCAAACCTATTACATAAGTTGTATACCTTTTTGTGATTATGTGGAATACACATTACACTTCTGGTGTTTACGTTCTCTACTTTCTTCAACAACTTTGACACTGGTGTTTGTGTTACTTCCAGTAAAGGTGACTCCTATCTTCGATGAAATAGAATGACACATAACACATATCATAATCCTTCATATCTTTATGTTGCAGGGATGAAAAATAAAGTAACATGATTTTTTCATTATTGTGCCACACATGATTTATATATATTATTATCTCTGTGTGTGTGTGTATATATATATATATACAATAATTAAAAATATATATTTCGGTTTGGTATGGGAATACTGAAATATTGGGAAGACAATCCTGATTCCCATACCAAAATTTCAGTATTTTTTCGGGATAGCATACCGAAAATTTTAGGAAAATCAGTTTGGGACATTTTTGGTTTGGGATCGGTATTTTTTCGGTTTGGTTCGGGATTTTTGGGAATTTTTTCCACCCCTAGTATTTATACCTTATTTCATAGCCCTTGTTGTATTGCGTTGCTATCCACACGCTATTCTTCTTTTACATCTTCCACATACTTGTTAAGTTCTATCGTTTAATTATCTTCAATTCATCTAATCAGATGATCAACAAATTAGAAAATTTAGAAATATGTAAAAGTGAAAATGACTCTTTTGACATTTAAATGAGATGATCAAATTTTAACATTTAGTTACAGAAATGATCAATTATTTGTCTCAACTTTGTCATTTAAACTCTATCTACTCCTGCTTTTCTCTCTCGCAGGATCCCCCCAAATTCCCAGCCTTCGCCGCCGACTCCTTCTTCTAGTTGGAGTCGGCCGACTTTCCCTTGTTGCTCCCCTTTTCTTCTCCCATCTAGCCCATTTCCCTCGCCATTTGGTCATCCTCCTTTCCCCTCCACCCTTTTCTCTCCTGCTGCAACCCAACTTACTACCCATACCCTCAAGTCCTCACTCTTCCCCGATCACGCATTCCCTCCTCTGTTTTTTTTTTCATGCGGTGCTTTTTTCTGCTTTCATTTTGGCTTTCTTTGAGCTTTGTCTTAGTTCGTTTGAGCTTTATCTCAATTCTCTGAGCTTGTCTCAGATCGGAATCTGTAGACACCTTCCTGTTCCGATGTTTTCTTCCGTCGTGAGTACACAACTACCAACGCCTGCTTCTCAAGCCCGAGTGCTTCTCCTCGGTGACATGCTTGGATTTTGGGTGGCTGTTAAAGTGCTTTTGCACTATTTGGTAGGATTATGGGAGCGTTCACAGCGCTGGTGGCTCTGATGCGAAAATTAACTTAACACACAAATTAAACCCTCTTGTTGTCAAATTGTAGTATAAATGCAAGTAGGGATCGTTCTAAACCGGGGATTAGGAGGGCTTGCTAAAACCTCTAAACTGACTTAAAAACATATAAACAAAGTTAAAAACACTAAACTAGACTCAAAGAACTTAAAACAAACACAAAGGACTCAAAACAAGCTAAAAACGCTCAAATCTGCCAAAAAACACAAACTTGGCAGATTTGGACTCTAACACACTTTTGGGACACCTAAAAACACAAATCAAAACAGATTTTGACTAATAAAACACTTTAAAGTAAAGGGGGTTTTGGTTTTGACGAATTTGAAAACAAAACAAGTAAATTAAAGAACTAATGAAATCTACAGGAATTTGAGTAAATTGAATGGATGGAAGGCTAGCTAAGAGATTCTTCTCCACACATGACATACTTGCACATAAACCAATTTTCAGTTGTTCTTTCGATAAATCATGAAACTCAACACCCCAGGTTAATTAAGTCCGCTTAAATTAACCTTCAAGTTCTCCTTAAGTTATTGAATTGGATGGGAAAGCGCATACAACAATTCAAGCATTTTTCAAAAGTTCTTTACGTGAACAGCACAATAAAGATACAATCAAAGATCATTAAGCATTATGAAAACTATAAGTATTGACGTGACCTTCGTTACTATGATGAGTATGAAACTCTTGCCAAGAATTCATTTAACGCGATCGTTTATAAGCGATCTCCACTACTTGTGAATATAAGTTTGTAACTATTAGGTGAAACTCCCTTATACTCTAGCATCATATTCATGCATGCAAACTAAGTATGCACTCTTAATAAACATACACGAATAAGTTATCAATCAAGCAGTTAAACAAATTGAATTCACAACTTATGAAATCACAACTGAAGGTAATCAAATCATATTGCAAGCATGAACATGGTTTCGAATTCCCCCTAGTTAAAGGGGGTTTAGTTCCTCATACTCACAAAGCAAAGATAAACAAATTTAGACATTGAAAACAAAAAAATGAAAACACCTAAAAACGTTCCAACAATCCAACTTGAATGACAAGCACGTCCAAGGATCCTCATTCTTCTCTTTGTTGCGGCACAAGGTGTGGTTTGATGGACGAGTGGTAAATTATGGTGGTGGATGGATATAGGTGAGTTATGGTGAATGGTGGATGGGTGGATTGTGTTCTCCCGTCCAAGGAATGAAAGTGTAAGTGTATGGAGTTGTGAAATGTGAATGTAGTGTCTTTTGATGGATCTTTTCTCCTCCCCTTTGTTATGGTGAAGGGTGGATGTATTTATAGGCTAGGGAGAGGACCACCATCTAATTAAGGTGGTAGTGGTGTATGTTATGGTAATGAGTGGATGTAATGGGTGTAATGGGTGAATGTTTGGTAATGAGTGGATGTAATGTGTGTAGTGGATGAATGTTTGGTAATGAGTGGATGTAATGGGTGTAGTGGATGGATGTTTAGTAATGAGTGGATGTAATGGGTGTAGTGGGTGAGTGTTTGGTAACGAGTGGATGTAATGGGTGTAGTGGGTGAGTGTTGTGGTAATGAGTGGATGTAATGGGTGTAGTAGGTGAGTGTTTGGTAATGAGTGGATGTAATGGGTGTAGTGGATGGATGTTTGGAGTTGTAGGTCAACACACTTGCACACACACATGCTGATTTCTAGCCTTCAAATCTTCAAAAACGTCCATCCTCATGTCTTCATGCTTGCACTATCCACTCTTGGCTCAAAAATGCTCTAAAATGCTCCAAAATGTACTTTCTTGCCAACTTTGTTATTATGACCTACAAACACACAAAAATAGCTTAAAATACATAATTAACTAAGAAATAACAACACAAATGCACAAGAACAAGCTAACTGAGTCGCATAAATATGCTCCTATCAAATTCTCCCACACTTAGCTTTTGTTAGTCCTCGAGCAAAACAAAAGAAACAAAACGAAACAAAACAAATAAAACACAACCTAACCTTCCAACATTTGCCTCAGGGATTTCCAATGCACATGACATGTTAAAAATCATCATTCCCACAGATTTTGGTTATCTTCACAATTGAGCACAAACTTAATCACAGTCACTACTTACTAGTTCACAATAAACAATTAAAACAATGTTTTGAATGTAGTAACATGCCTTAGAGAATTTGCTCAATTCCTTACAAGATACTCTCTATTTTCACACACATTTTCTGACTGCACACCCTACACTAGAGACTGAGACTCATATATGTTATAACAAAGGAAGCAATTTTCTGGAATTATTAAGCATGTTTAGATATGATCTCATGAATGGTATGCTACTACTTAGATGCGAGAACCAGTGACACCATATGCTCATACCAATTTCAAACTCCACAAATTGAAACGCACAACACTCAAGATTGAAGTCAAGGGTTGTAATAGGGCTTGGGGGTAATGGCTAACAAAGAAAGGATAGGAATAACAAACGTTCTTAAAGCGATAGCAAGCAAAGCAATGAAATAGACACTTGGAATTCACTTTAGAATGCAGAATCAACTTTTACATACAAAGGGAAGATTCATGCAACACTTAGGGCCGAATTCAATGTTTTAGACTCTTTTTCATACTTTTTTTTTCTCTACCCGTGTCTTATTAAGGACTTTGGCACACACAGACACAAGAATCACTTCCCCCCACACTTGCTTTCTGCAATACATTGATAAAAAAAGAGTTCATTTTAGGTCATACTTTACTATGCTTCAAGAACAAGGGTATGGATGATCCTAAAACTAGGCTAGGTAAGGATAGTGTGGGTTTACAAAGAACATAGGCTTAACAAGGTTCAACGAGGTTAAACTTAAACACATAATGAAATAGGGGCACGGCAATTTGGCTTTGGTGGTCACTACACAACTTCATCTTGAATATATGTTATGCAAATCAATAGCATGCTTTGAATGAAATAGGCATGAGTTCTAACATTTAGAACTAAATGATGAAACGCCTTCTAAGTAGCAACCAAGCAAAGAATAATGAGATCATGCAACGACTTTAGAAAACAATGATGCATAGATTATTAACTCTCCGAATAAACGTTTAGGCTCAAGTCTCACAAGGTTGTAGTGTTCATTTGAGTTCATTTCTTCAAGCATGTTACAAAAACAGATTTTTCCTTTATGATTGCATGTGAATTCATAAATTATAACCACAACTAAGCATACACCAAAGAGTAAATCAATTTTCATCCATGTTTATAACTCTCTTTAACAATCATGTAGTTAAAAACCAAATCCTCATCATTGTGTTGGAAGGTACCTTAAGACACAAATAAACACACAAAAACAACTCTTTTTGAGTTTTTCAAAACAATTTTTTTTTCAAATTTTTATGAGATTTTCGGATTTTTATGTCAAACACACTAAAACACTCCTAAATAGCTTAAAAACACTTAAAAACAGCAAGGAACAACACTAGAAGTAATGGGTGATAAACTCCTACGAATTTCGTGCAAAACAACTTGGTTACCCCCCACACTTAAATCAAACATTGTCCTCAATGTTTCAAGCATAAACTCACACAAAAACAAGCAAACAAACAAACAACGAATAAACATGACAAGTATGGTAAAGTAAAAACCAGACAGAGTAGAGTTTAAGAACACAAATCTGGTTTTGGAGATAGATGATCTTGGCGACTTTCCACAGCTTTGATCTCGAACTGGTTTGGAATTCTGAGCGAGGAATATGAGAGTTCCTTGGTTTCAAATCAGACTCATTCTGCTGGGTTGATTTGATTGTGCAGTATGCATTCTTCTCTGCTTGTTTCTTCTGCACGGTAGGCAGGCAAGAGGTAGAGGTGTTGGTTTATTTCTTTCTTCAATCTTTCCAAGTGTCCACCTCTTGCTTTCTTTGTCCTTGTCCCTAGCTGAGGATGAATTGGCAAATTGTCTCCACATGCTTCGAGGTATCATTTTCACTTCCCTTATCTGTTCCCCAAGCATATGTGGTAGACGAAGAGGAAGCATAAGATGATGAAGATGAGTACTCGAGAGCAAGGCTAGGTAAGCAATCAGGAAGGGGTTCCAGGCAGTCGGTTCCAGATTGGAAGATTGATACCAAGTGCTGACTGATTGCTCTCTTTCTCCTTGTCCCAAAACAACGACAAGGAGAAGGACAAGGAGAAAACATGATATTAGATACTCTTGCTTTCAACCTTCATGATATGAAATACTTTTGCTTTGGATAAGTTGTTTGCAGAGGTACCCCAAGGAATAAGGAACACTAAGTGACTCGAGAGGGTTTGTTGGAAATGCATTCTCAAAGAAGAAGAAGGGTTATGTATGTCTGCCTTGCAATGGAGGGTGAATGGTGACATTTATAGGAATTAATAACCGGTACTATTCTTTCACTCTTGTCAGCAACCGTTGGATGATTTAATAGTAAACTTCACGTGATTTCTACTTCACAAGAGATCTTCAACAGATTGCCCATAATTTCCGCAAGGCTGAGTGTGCATGTGACAGGCGCTGACACGTCTGGAAAAGCAAGTGCCTCTTCGATATCTGGAATCGGCGCTTCAACAAACTGCCTGTGATTTCCGCAAAGCTGAGTCTGCATGTGACAGATGCTCACACGTCTGGAAAAGCAGATGTCTCTCCGATTTCTGAGCTTGCCTCTTCGAGTTCTGAGCTCGCCTCTTCGATCAATAAAATCCCGTCGAGTGCAGAGGTTGCATGTGACAAGTGCGGACAAATCTGGAAAAGAAGATTGGCCTGTGGTTTCTGAGCAAGCCCAGCTTTTGAGAAAGTTAGCGCCTCTTCAATTTTTGAGTTGGCCTCTTTGATTTCTGAGCTCGCCTCTTCGATCTCTAAAATCCCGTCGAGTGCTGATTTTTATAGAGGTACGCAGGACGTTCAAAGCACACTTGAATTTCTACATGTAGAAACTCCCTTCTTGCACTTCTACGATCTTGACTTGTCCGACCTCTTATTTCTTTAACACCTTTGAAAATGTCTGGCCCCTTTGATCGTCATTTTGACTTGAACCTTGGTGAAGAGGTAGTCCCGCCTTCTCCAGACAATATATGGCACCCATCATTCATATCCTATACTGGTCCCCTTACCGTTGGGGATTCGGTGATGAAGAATGATATGACAGCTGCGGTGGTGGCTAGGAACCTTGTCACTCCCAAAGATAAAAAACTACTTGCCAAACGGTCTGATGAGTTGGCTGTTAAGGATTCTCTGGCTCTCAGTGTGCAGTGTGCAGGTTCTGTGTCTAATATGGCATAACGCTTATTTGCTCGAACCCGTCAAGTTGAATCGTTGGCGGCTGAAGTGATGAGTTTCAAACAGGAGATTAGAGGGCTCAAGCATGAGAATAAACAGTTGCACAAGCTCGCACATAACTATGCTACAAACATGAAGAGGAAGATTGACCAGATGCAGGAATCTGATGGTCAGATTTTACTTGATCATCAGAGGTTTGTCGGTTTGTTCCAACAGCATTTGCCTTCGTCTTCTGGGGCTGTACCGCGTAATGAAGCTCCAAATGATCAACCTCCGATGCTTCCTCCTTCTGGGGCTCCGCCAACTACTGAGACTTCTCCTAAGCAGCCTTTATGAAAGCTCCCTCTTGTAGCTTTTTTATGCTTAATGTTCCTTTTTTTTATGAAAATGAATGTAAAAATACCTTGCATAACTATCAGTGTTTTAAAAATAAACCCACACAAAAAACAATTAAATAAGCAACAAATAAAAATGACAATCATGGCAAAATAAAACTACAGAAAAGGGAAGGTTTTTAGGAATGCAAAACCAATCGTGGAGCAATTCAAAAATCTTCCTTATTTGAATACATGGGTTGCCTCCCAAGAAGCGCTTGCTTTAACGTCTTCCAGCCGGACGAAACTTCTTTCTAAACTTGGATAGGGCCCATAGCATGGAATTGATCCTTGAATGGACGATGATACTTGACGTGATCCGGCAATGGTTTAAATTCTAGTGTAGGTGCCCGAATCATCAAAATCAGCAAGTTAGTATATAATAAAATTAAAGTTGAAGAAGATGACTTACTTGCTTGCTCCAACATAAACTCAATTACGAACACCACATCTTTGAAGGTTGCAGGGATATGGGACTTGGCCAGATTTAGTGTTTTGAGAGTTATGACTTGTCCCGTGCCATAAAATCCAACTTCTTTGGGAATTTTCATCTCAAGTGTATCTTCTTTGATGAATTCTACACATTCCCCATCCACTTCTTGCTCTTGACTCTTTGGAAAGGTTTCGAAGATGCCTTTCTCACCCTCTTCTTCCTTGGATTGCATGATCCTGCAAGGAATAAGGACATTTGATGAAACGGGGTCAGGACAAATTGAATTTAGGCTTACCTTGGTTGTAGTGGACGACATAGAGGGCATATGGGGCTGCGGCAAGAGTGGTTCTTCCCTTGCCATGGCCTTGTTATTCTCTTATTCTTCGAGCATCAGTTGTTCATCCATGTTTTGGCTTGGTTTGGATGTCTTGGGTTCACCTCCAACCTCCATAACATTTCCCAAAGTGATAGCATCATGGATTTCAAAATCTTCCTTCAAATTTTCAATAGTTGAGTTGGAGAGTTCACTTTGCTCTTGAATTTGTGCCATGAACTCCATAATCTGCCCATTTTGCTTCTCCAATTCACCCGTCTTCTTGGCTTGATTTTGCATCTCTTTGTTTCCATTTTCTACTTCCTGGTTCAAAGAGGTGAGTAACTTATTAAACATATCATTATCCAAAGACGTACCTGAATTGAATTGGGCAGATTGTTGTGGTGGCTGCATAGGTCTTGAATATAACTCCTCTTCTTGCTGCCAATACCCATCTTGTTGGAATTGTTGAGGTTCTCCTCACATGTAATCTGAATAATCTCTCCAATCCGAATTGTAAGCGTTGGAAAACGTGTTGTCCCATGATTGGCTATGGCCTTGATAACCCCAAGTATCTTCATTCGCAGTGAATTGAGAACATTGATGAGTTGGATATCCTTGCCCATAGGACATACCATATGTAGGGACACTTTGCATTGTGGTCCTTTCGGCATATTGTGACAACTGAGAAGTAAGTTTTGCCAATTGAGCTTGAATGGTAGCAAAATCCATGTCTTACTTCTCTAGTACCTGAAATCAAGGAAACAAAACTAAATCAAATATCATAAGTACAAATAAAAGACACAAATAGAAATAAAGTCAGTAACTAAACAAAAGACATGAAAAAGAAACAACGGGGGATTAGCAAAGTTGCTAGTCCCCGACAACGGCACCAAAAATTTGATGCGAAAATTAACTTAACACACAAATTAAACCCTCTTGTTGTCAAATTGTAGTATAAATGCAAGTAGGGATCGTTCTAAACTGGGGATTATGAGGGCTTGCTAAAACCTCTAAACTAACTTAAAAACATATAAACAAATTTAAAAACACTAAACT
Organism: Malus domestica; assembly: GCF_042453785.1. Taxonomy (NCBI): domain Eukaryota; kingdom Viridiplantae; phylum Streptophyta; class Magnoliopsida; order Rosales; family Rosaceae; genus Malus; species Malus domestica. The sequence continues at coordinate 3,129,079 of NC_091670.1, read as the reverse complement.
AGACTTAAAGAACTTAAAACAAACTCAAAGGACTCAAAACAAGCTAAAAACGCTCAAATCTGCCTAAAAACACAAACTGGGCAGATTTGGACTCTAACACACTTTTAGGACACCTAAAAACACAAATAAAAACAAATTTTGACTAATAAAACACTTTAAAGTAAAGGGGGTTTTGGTTTTGAAGAATTTGAAAACAAAACAAGTAAATTAAAGAACTAATGAAATCTGCACGAATTTGAGTAAATTGAATTGATGGAAGGCTAGCTAGGAGGTTCTTCTCCACATATGACATACTTGCACATAAACCAATTTTCAGTTGTTCTTTCGATAAATCATGAAACTCAACACCCCAGGTTAATTAGTCCGCTTAAATTAACCTTCAAGTTCTCCTTAAATTATTGAATTGGATGGGAAAGCGCATACAACAATTCAAGCATTCTTCAAAAGTTCTTTACGTGAACAGCACAATAAAGATACAATCAAAGATCATTAAGCATTATGAAAACTATAAGTATTGACGTGACCTTAGTTACTATGATGAGCATGAAACTCCTGCCAAGAATTCATTTAACGCGATCGTTTATAAGCGACATCCACTACTTGTGAATATAAGTTTGTAACTATTAGGTGAAACTCCCTTATACTCTAGTATCATATTCATGCATGCAAACTAAGTATGCACTCTTAATAAACATACATGAATAAGTTATCAATCAAGCAGTTAAACAAATTGAATTCACAACTTATGAAATCACAACTGAAGGTAATCAAATCATATTGCAAGCATGAACATGGTTTCGAATTCCCCCCTAGCTAAGGGGGTTTAGTTCCTCATACTCACAAAGCAAAGATAAACAAATTTAGACATTGAAAACAAAAAAATGAAAACACCTAAAAACGCTCTAACAATCCAACTTGAATAGCAAGCACGTCCAAGGATCCTCCTTCTTCTCTTTGTTGCGGCACAAGATGTGGTTTGATGGATGAGTGGTAAATTATGGTGGTGGATGGATATAGGTGAGTTATGGTGAATGGTGGATGGGTGGATTGTGTTCTCCCGGCCAAGGAATGAAAGTGTAAGTGTATGGAGTTGTGAGATGTGAATGTAGTGTCTTTTGATGGATCTTTTCTCCTCCCATTTGTTATGGTGAAGGGTGGATGTATTTATAGGCTAGGGAGATGACCACCATCTAATTAAGGTGGTAGTGGTGTATGTTGTGGTAATGAGTGGATGTAATGGGTGTAGTGGGTGAATGTTTGGTAATGAGTGGATGTAATGGATGTAGTGGATGAATGTTTGGTAATGAGTGGATGTAATGGGTGTAGTGGATGGATGTTTGGTAATGAGTGGATGTAATGGGTGTAGTGGGTGAGTGTTTGGTAATGAGTGGATGTAATGGGTGTAGCGGATGGATGTTTGGAGTTGTAGGTCAACACAATTGCACACACATGCTGATTTCTAGCCTTCAAATCTTCAAAAACGTCCATCCTCATGTCTCCATGCTTGCACTATCCAATATTGGCTCAAAAATGCTCAAAAAATGCTCCAAAATGCACTTTCTTGCCAACTTTGTTATTATGACCTACAAACACACGAAAATAGCTTAAAATACATAATTAACTAAGAAATAACAACACAAATGCACAAGAACAAGCTAACTAAGTCGCATAAATATGCTCCTATTAGGCTCGCTCACCCCCATTTTCCTTTGATCCGATTGCTGTTTTTGATGGTGGTGGCCTTCCGATGGAGGCGCGTCAAATTTGGTGGTGGTTACTGGTTTCCTCTTTATTATTAGGGTTTCTGTTGTCATTTAACTATGCTTTTTCGGCTTTGTGTTGTATTTACTTTTTCCTGCTAGACTTGTATTTCGGTTGTGAGATGTCTTTTGAACTCTTTTCCTTGTATTAGTCTCTTTGTTTAATGAAAAAGTATCTTAGTTTGTTTCAAAAAAAAAAGTTACAGAAATGATCAATTGTACATGTCCTTACTTTATTATCGTTGTTTCATCAATATGATCAATGTGGTCTTAACCAAAAACAGATCATTTTTGCAACCGAACCCAATGTCGAAATGTGAGCATTCCTACAACTTGCCCTTATTTTTATCTCTTGATTCTAAATTAATTTTTCTTTCCAAAACATATATAATAATACAAGTCTTTAACAGAAAAGCAAATTTGTAAAGAAAAACACAAAAGAAAGAAAGATAAAAATACAGAACAATATACTAAATATTAAAAAGAAAATTAAAAAAAAAAAAAAAACGGGGGCTTCATGCAGCGTGCACTTTTGTTGTTCTGCATTTCCAGTCTGCTGAGTTTAAACAATGTCATGATACAACAACAACAATCTATATGAGAAGCCAGAAAAAGATGAAAAAAGAATTACCAACTACGCTTTCTATTTCTTGCCATAATTTCTCCCTATTCACATGCTAATTTGGTGTCGAAACTGCTCAAGCAGATCGCAAAAGCCTGAAACGCAGACAATGGATACCGGTAATCCATAGTAAACATATCCTTCCCAACCTTACCAAACTGAAGTATGACCTTGTCGTGGTCAGACGAGGTTGGCTGTGGTGGCTGAGATGGTGTCGGTGCGCCAGCAGCAGAAGGTGCAGCCGCTATTAACTGAAAGTTTTTGACAGAGGCAACTGTCACCCTTCCCCGGAAGTTTAAGCACCAACACTGCAACTGTTCATGCCACCTTGGTGCCTTGTTCCGGAGAACTAATGGTCTTTCCTTTCCATCTTCTTCGCAATGGGCCCCAACTATATCAGAGAATCGGGCACTGCTAAACTCACTTGAATCAACAATTGATTTTGAGAAGGAAATGCTTCGGAATGAGTCCTCAAGGGAGCGTTGGAGAATCTCAGGCTGGCCAGGGACAATGCCACCAGGCTCAAGGGATGCAGCAGGGATTGAGTGCATGGTGCAGTGCATCCTCCGTGGCCCTCTTGTGCCAAGCACATTTAACTCGTACGACACCTGTGCGATGTTGTAGCTGCCGGTGGGGAGCTTGGGAGAAACCTTTTTAGAGTAGAACCGGCGGCTTCGCCCAGGTGGGGGAAGCTGAGCACTGTTGTAGGGAGGTTGGGTATCATAAATAATAAATTTGGTGCCTAGAAAATTAGACCTGAAAAATATGGGGAAAAGGGGAATGGAAGATGCACGTTAGTCTAAAGTCTCTAAACCAGAGGTAATCAAAATTCAAGTAACATGTTTACCAAATTAGAATAAATTGATAAAAATATGAACATATACACATCCATGAGAACTTAGGAAGCACCAATTGGGGACGGCATGCAAAGCAGCAAAGATGATTCAAATGAGTGACAATTGATGTGAAGTTGATACATTACAAATTAAACAGACTGAAATAAGTAGAGTTCAATAAATCATGGCAAGTGGGCTGAAATCGAAGGTTTATAGAGAACAGCAAATACATGGGATAGAAGTTTTTACTTAAAATTGTCCAATTTGTGATTTTGCCCCCTAATATAAACAAGTTGATACTTGCTACTAAATTCCTACAAGCGAGGCCCTGTTACAGCTCCGAGATATACTGACGCTAGTAATGTCAATGAAAATATGCTAGAGAAGATAATCTTAGAACAATCTTCTTCAGCACATTCACATTCTTCATTCTTTTTAGTAAATAGAAGACAATCTTACAAGTTCCTTGCACCAAAACACTAGATAGAAAGAAAACCCTTGCGATTTATCCAAATCCATGGTCAGAATGCACTAACTTCAGTGTTATTCACGTTGAAATCTCATTTAAATTTAAGGTATAGCAATGAAATTATAATGCAACCAAAGAAGCAGAAATAGCAAGACGATTTCAACAAGGCAAAAGAACAGCTAATTATAAAAATCAACAATTAACCATTTTAAAACTCTTTTTCATTTATATTAATCAAACAAAACATATTTCTGACAGAGCCGCTTACTGCAAACCCAAGCAAAGGAACAATATTGAATCACATTGAAGAACCCCCATACTAATCCTTTATCAATGAGGCAACAGGTGAATAAGAAAATAAATGAATTTAATTCAGACTAGATCCCTCAAATCTGGGCAATAAGCTTAAAACAAGGCCATTCATTTCTTCAGACTAGATCCCTCAAATCTGCGCAATAAGTTTAAAATAAGGCCATTTTCTCAGTTCCAATTTCACACCAAAGTTTGAAAAATTGTTTGCACTATGAAGTTTTTTTTTTTTTTGGGGGGGAGGGGGGGGGGGAATTAACAGTGACACATCTTTTAAGTTTTTAAGTCGTTCACATTGTTGTTTTTTACAGAGTTGCTAATAGATGAATTTCAGCACAGATATTAACAGCTCAAAAGAAAGTTGAAGAAAACCCACCTCAATTTCCCAATGTACTTGTTGCTTGATCTTGAAATGTTATCAGCATCCATGGAGATCACATACTCTGTGCAAGTAGTTCTCCGCGTCCGCTTTGCAGAAAGAAGAAATTTTCCATTTTCAACAAGCAACGCTGCAAGAGCATGGCATTGATCAAGAGAACAGCCTAAAATAAACTCGAACGCAGCAATGCAATCAAGGAAAGATGTTTGTCAATGAAGTTCAAGGTCGAGTTATGATATTCAACCTTTGCTAATAAAGATTTTGTTACATAAACCCTTTATGCAACTGTGGCAAAGTAGGGTAAGGGCAGCAGGTTTACGTTGAAAAAAAAACAACACATAGGGAGAAGTAGATAATTCTTATTGCATTATAAAGTGGGATAAGTGCACTGTTTATGTATTAATCCTACGGCGATGGTCAACCACTTAGCATCAAAATAAGCTTTCAGCCTTGCACATGCTAATAACCTCAATGACAAGAACATGTCTTGATACAGGACAGCATAACTGACAGAACCAAATTAGAACTTAGAACTAGTGAGGTATCGGTAGACCTCTCCACCTAGCTAGGCTTTAGGGCCTTGGACCACTAGTCATCGGAAAATAGGGGCAAAGTGCACAAGTAAATGATTTGCAAGACCAGAAAAATACACAGCAGGAGAAGAGACACTAGTAATTTATAAAAAAAACACCCTGATCACTACAAGATTTATAAGAAAACTTGGTGCAATGGCAATGCATAACCAAAAGATATTCACAATACTATACACAGAATAGTTTGGAGTTGATCATCCAAAACAACCACAGAAGATGAAATGTCAAATTGAACGTGGTACAATATATGCGCAAAACCATCTAAAGAGAATCTTACCAGGGCTAAGGCAAAGGAAAAGGTGGTAAGTTAAATTAGACTTGTCCCTCTTGATAAAGCACTGGATGGTTCCATCCCGAGATCCTGGCTGTGAAAGGCAGAGATTTCAACAACGTTTCAGCTAACAGATATCATAAATATCATTTTACCTTTTAAGAAGGCATAAACATCGTTCTTCAAAAGAGAGCATCTAAGTGGATAAATGCTGACGCAAATAACTTAAACAGAAAAACCAGGGTAACAAGATTAAGAGAAAAATATTTGGGCATTTTGACTTTTATCAACAAAGTCCATGTTATAAGCAAGACAATAATGTGAACCTCTCACCTGCTTCAAGGAGACTGGGAAGGTAATCTTTCCACAAAATTCAGGACTTCTGACGATTTCCTTGCACATATCCCTCCATGAACTGCACACAGCAGCACAAGCAACAACATGCTTGCGAGAAGGCCACGTACTCTCACTAGCCTCCAATCTTTTTATTACATCGCGCAGTAGTTCGGGAGGTAGGCTAGCCCAAGGGCTAGTTTGGATTACCAAAGGCTGGTCATGCACCTCATGGACTGAACCATGTGATTTCCCCCTGTGATGACCAGGCAGCCTCACCTCAAAACTCCGTCTTGATAAACTTCCAAACCCATCTCTTACGTCGCGAACTATACTGCGGAATGACATTTACTCTGACGTGCCAACAGACCAAGATGTTAAGTATATCCACTTCAAGGGGGCTGGCCCCAAAACTATAAGTGTGGGTTCAGCTGCAAATTAATCAAACATTGATTTAAATTCTCCGGAATGCTTAATAACAGAGAGTTAAATAGAAAAAGAAAAAAAAAGTGTCACTCAGTACTACGGTCTGGTGTTATTCCTCTTAACTTGTAAGGGAAAGGCCTTAGGATCGAATCTCGTGGATTGCGAATTCGATAACAAATTAGGCTGCCCATTGTGTGGCTTTGCCAAACTCCCCCTCCCCTTAATGTAAAAATATCGATGTACTAAAAAAAATTAAAAAAAAAAGGAAGAAGACAGACTGAGAAAAGCACTGGAAGGAAAGGAGATTCTCATTGAATAAAGTCTCACTTTCACACATGGAGTTAAAGCAGCCTAAAGTATCAAACTTTAATCAGATACATCTTTTGGTGGCAGGGTTTAAAGCTGATCTTCTACAAACCAAACTACAACTAATTCAAACCGAAATCCCTATTTGTACGGTCTACCAAATGAACCTCAGAAAACAAAACCCAGATTCTGAAATATGAACCCAAATGATAGATGTAACTTGAATAAAAAGAAAAAAAAGAGTTCTAATTTATGTTGACCTAGAAGTTAAACGCAAATCCTTCAACTAAGAGTTAGCTTCATAAGTCACACACACACTAACTAAATATATATATATAGAGAGAGAGAGAGAGCAAACCCTTAAACCACCAAAGTAGAGTTCCAAAAGGCTTGAGTTTGAAAAGTTTGGCACTGATCAAAGATACATTGCTTCACCGCTAAGGCTTTCGGAGATCAGTGAACAACTTGCAAGGATGAAACCTTCTTGTAGAGGTACTGCAAATACAAATACTGCTATTTAGCTCACAAAACCACCCCAAAAATTGAAGGTAAAAACCATCAAAAATTGCTTTTTATTTGCTGATTTTCCATTTACTGAAAATTCAAAAGTAGATGATGCAAAGCCTACAAAAATTACCATAAAAAATACCAAAAAATTCATGAAAACTAAGCAAATTAGTGCAGAAAGAACATAAAAATGTGGAGCTGCAAACCCCCTGAATTAAAAACAGAACAAAAAATGAAAATTCAGGTATTATCCATAAGAGACTTACAACCCACCAACCGAACAAAACCCACAAAACGTTTCAAAGAATCAGAAACCCCTTTGGAACAGAAAAGTAAGAACCCAGAAAAAACGTACCTTGTAAATCCAACAATAAGAGAAATGAAACCAGGTGGGCCTGCAAATTTTCCCGAGAAACAAACAGAAAAGAAAAGGTCCAGGAATCTAAACAAACACCTGAGACAAGTGATGATTCAGTACTTCTAAAAGCTGCGATCCAAACACCAGATAATCAGAACAACCAGATCAACATCTTCTTCTCTCTCTCTCTCTCTCTCTCTCTCTCTCTGAGGTGGTCCGGACTTCAACTCTTTATTCAATCCAGTTCACCAACTAATAGCTTTATTAACTTAATCCCAAATTGTTTAGTTTTATTTATTTGTCTGAATTTATTTAGTTAAGCCCCACTTGAGCTAGATCCGAATGACCATTATACCCCTAACGGTTGACTTTTTTGGTCTAAGGACCAACTTCCCGTGTTTCCGTTACCCGACCAACGGCGTATCCTACTGCGAGATTCGGACGCAAACCCCTTGTTTCACGTTCGGCGTACTTTAGCATCCACCTCATACGACATCGTTTGGTTCTAATTTGCGAGGAGTAATATAGTGCTTCTGGGAATAGTTTATTACCTTGTGGACGCACTGGAGGTGTGTGCATGTGGGCCGTTGATGTTGTTGAAAAGGTCAGGATTTGATATGGACTGTGACATGAGGCACGCTATCATGAGGGAGGCCTGTTGGATAGTGAAATGACGGTTGTATCCCTGTTGGGGTATGGTATGACGAGGTTGTCCCTTGTGGTTGGGACTCTACTTACTAGGATGCTGCATCTGCTGCCACGTGTGTAGTCAGTGGATTTCATCGGTGGAATTTGCCTGGATTTCATGGATGGGATACGGGATTGACCAGAAATAAAAACAATAACACTATTAAGATTAGGCTAATTATATTAACACCCCACAAATTGTTGAATAAACCCCACATACTTAATACACCCCATATTTTCTTTTTCACTTAAAAATTATCTTAATACACCCTACATACTTTCCCATAATACCCCCACACCCCACATTCTCAATATACATCTTATATTTTGTACATACACCCCACATTTTCTTTACACCCCACATTTCTCAAATCTTATAACACTCATTTTTAATTTTTAGGAATTGAATCTAACCATTTGAACGTTTAATTTGTCGAAATATTTCAAATCATCTGAGCATTTAGTTTACCGAATGATTTCAAAATGATGATTTGAAATCATCTTAGTATAGTTTGAAATCATCTTATTCAACTTCTAAAAAGCCTTAAAAATGACTCGTGGTGCTGAGTCTTTCCGAGTAAAAAAAAAAAAAAAAAAAAAAGACTCTCTCGTTACTGCTAACCAAGGAAGAAAATATCGGTGATATCGAAAATATCGGTAGTCCGAAAACACGGAAATATCGATGGAAATATCGGTAAAATATCGATATCGATAAAAATTACATGGAAACCACGGAAATTGTAAGAAAAACTTGGAAATTTTTATTGAAACTTTGCAGGATGTTTATTTAGTCAATTATCTATTAGTTTATCACAAAAAATTGGAAGGAAATGCATTGCATGATGGATTTAACAGATTTAAGTTGATTATATAGCAAGCTGGCAAACATTGTAAGTGTAGAAAATATGTAGTAATTAATAAAATAAGTTTAAACACACCATAATCATTTATATATAATGAATTAGTACAATATTTTACACTTTATACATTGTATGGTAAGATACATAAGTGACTTAGCATCACATAGAATGAACGTGGTGAGTAGTTCAAAAGTAGATACTTGAAAAGAAATTAATCAAATTTTAGTATGATGTAATTATTTGGACTTGATTTAAAATAGAAATTAATCATATATAATATATGTAACTGAAAAAAAAATAATCAAATTTTAATATGATGTAATTATTTGGATTTGATTTAAAATAGAAATTTATCATATATAATATATGTAACTGAAAAAAAAATAATCAAATTTTAATATGATGTAATTATTTGGACTTGATTTAAAATAGAAATTTATCATATAGAATATATGTAACTGAAAAAAAAATTAATCAAATTTTAATATGATGTAATTATTTGGACTTGATTTCTCTTTATACATATATTCTTCTTCCTATTTTCTAGTATTTCAGTTTAGTAAGTAATTTTAAATTTCAGAGACGAAATTCTTTTAAGAGGGGTAGATTGTTACACCCACCCCCAATTTAAATTGTATTTTCATTTATCTTACTTTTAAAATTATTTTTTGATCTTAATAGGTGTGCCCAGGGCCCACCTTGCTTTTGTGTCACCGTCTCTCTTTTCTCTCAGATCTCTCTTTTCCCTCACTCTCTCATCTCTACCGTGCTCTCTCTCTGCACTCTCTCTGCACTCTCTGCACTCTCTGCACTCTCTCCTTCTCCCCGTGAACCAACCCACACGCCACACCCTCACTTTCACACCACTTAAACGGCGACACCCCCTCATCGCTCTCTGCACTCTCTCCTTCTCCCCGTGAACAACCCTCATTCTCCCTCTTCGCCCTCTCTGCACTCTCTGCACTCTCTGCACTCTCTCCTTCTCCCCGTGAACAACCCACACCCTCACTTCCACACCACATCAACGGCGACACCACCTCATCGCCATCTCCGTCTCTACGTCTCTGTCTCTGCCTCGGTCTCTCCGTCTCCGTCTCTCCCTCAGTCTCTCCGTCTTCGTCTCTGCCTCGGTCTCTCCGTCTCCGTCTCTCCGTCTCCGTCTCTCCCTCGGTCTCTCCGTCTCCGTCTCTGCCTCGGTCTCTCCGTCTCCGTCTCTGCCTCGGTCTCTCCGTCTCCGTCTCTCCCTCGGTCTCTCCGTCTTCGTCTCTCCCGCGATCTGGATCCTTCTTCTTCGATCTGGTTTCTGGATCCTTCTTCTTCGATCGGGTTTCTGGATCCATCTTCTTCGATCTCTCTTCTCCCAAACACACACACACACAGAGATCGTCGTTGATCGTGGCTCAGGCGAAGTCAGAGGTGCGCCGCGGAGCAAGGATCGTTCGTATTCCGCTTCGTCAGGTGAGATTCCATGAAACCCTAAACCCTAATCTCTCCGACTTCACCTTGCCTTGAATCGTTTGTATATTTGTGAAATCTGATGTATATTTGTGAAATTAATGTTAAGATTTGTGTTTTTGCAAGGTTTTTGGGACGAAACCGGCCCGGGAATCGCCCCACGGTCTCCGGCGTTCTTCTCCGACGTCGCCTCGGATTCCGATTCCACCGTCCATGGATATTTCGCCGATAATTTCCAAATATCGCGATATTATCGATATTATCGATAATATCGCGATATTTGGCCGAAAACCCCACGGAAACCAGTTAAAATATCGCCGACCGGAAAAATCGATATTATCGGCGAAATATCGCCGATAATATCGATATTTAAATCTGTGCTGCTAACAAATAATGCTTCTATATATATTTCACAAGTCTTTAGACTTAGAAGTTAATTAATAAATCAAAACTGAATCGGTCTCAGATTTCTTTAAATATAGGCCATGTCTCTCCTCATTTTCCACTGATCATCTCCCAGTGACAAGAAAAGAATAAGAAAAAAGAAAGAAAAACTCAATGAGAAACGTACGTCAATCAAACGGCTAAAGATTGAGAGTACGAGTTCATGTGGAGAATGGCTATCCTCAATTTGTAAAAGTAGTATATGACTCTAGCACTAATACGACTCATGTTACTGGGTATGCAAGATTAATATGAACCCTAAAAGATGAATATGAATATAGAAGTTTAAATAATGCAGCAAACGCAAGATTAAATAATTATTGATGTCATCGAAATCACTAAAACAATGAAAAATGTGAAGTCTTATCTCATGTAAAGCTTCAGAAAAATCAATTTTGTATTCCATTCATCAAAAACAATTTTTCTCAATCAACATGTTTGTAGTTTTATTAGTTAGAGTTTTATTCAACAATAGAAGATGAGAGAGTTTTGATAGTTGAGAAAATAAATAATACGCTAAAAGTGATTTGGGGTGTATTTATAATTTTTTTTTTTAAACCTAATAAGGTCAAAATTGTCATTGCATAGTGGAGTAAATAAGTCATTTAATATTAAATTTTAATATGGGGTGCATTCAACATTTTGTGGAGTGACAAAACTTTGTATAAGAGCATCCAATGGTGTAGAGCCATGTAAGAACAAATTTGCTTCCTGCATTTGAGTAAGAAAATTTTAAAGATCCGAATCACTTAATTTAGTGATTTTAGATGAAAATATCCGGAGATGATTTCTTTCCAAAAAACTTGCCTACTTCCGGTCAATAGAATATTGCCGACTTGATTTGCATAGTCTAATGGAGTGACCAAAATTTCTACGAAATGTAACATGCCACATAAGTCTGTATTGTACAGTTTTGCTAACTTCACTTGTCTACATTGTCAGATAGGCATGCATACAAAAATGGATGGAATATGGAAATTGGATTTTAGCGATTTTATTAATCCTTTTAATGTTGCAATTCTTAATAAGCTTGACTTTCAACGAAGTAAGTAAAGTATGCTTCTTGCTTTGCGATTGATCATGCTTCGTTGTAATTTTTTATATAGTTCTGGTTTACAAGGATCCATTTGCGGGAGAATTATTCATGAATATGTCTTTGCGTTGGAGATCAAGGAGAAATGGGAGATATGAGAGTGGAGGAAGAATGACGAGACAAATGTAGAAGAACCTTACAAAGAAAGGTACACACAATGAAAACCAAAAGTAAAAAACTATGTAAAATTATTTTCACTTTTAAAAAAATTTGTTTTCTTAATCCCTTATTCATCCATATGCTTAATCTCTTATTCATCATATGTTTTCCCATATTTCAGGCACAAAAAGTGAAAACTAAAAACGAAATGTTTACCCAACTACTCTTAGCATTTGACAATCATATATTGTCTAGCTAACACATAAAATATAACAATTTTTAATTTCATTTTATTAGACACAATTTTTAATTTCTAAGTTGTAGTAAAATGTATGTACGTGAGTTAAAAGAATAACTTCAATTATGCAAAATTTACAAGATTATAAAAGCTATTTAATACTAAGATTGGGTTGATAAATATTTTATGTTCTAAAAGAAGTCAATGAAGAGAAAACAAGTGATATTGAAGTTAGTTGGTGAGACGTTATCAGCATGACTGTTTCTCGTTTTTTTTCTTTATCAACAGGGAATAGAAAACAATATAGAGATGGGGAGGAGAAATCTAGGTGTTATTTTCTTTTTATTAGAGTGCCTATTTATTAGTATATGATTTACACAAAAAGGTGTTCAAGTATTGACATATTACTTATTAACCTAGAAATTGAACATCCATATAATGAATAATATATACAACACTCCCCGTAAGATGTCCACCAATTTACCTCAATTTTTCTCCTTCGCTTGGTTTTGTCCCACTGAGTTTCCCAAGCAACCACATTTCTATAAGTATATTGTTACTTTAGACATGAGACTTATGGCATGTGAAGGTTGTATACTTACCACTTAAGAATTTATCTCTTAAAGCCATTTCTTAAAGTATGAAAATGTCATGAAATTGTTTACAAGGATTTCTAATGAAGGTCCTAAAGCTCAAAGTATCTACTCATATACCAATATTATATTCTGTAAATTTGGTATACATTGCCTCAATGAGTACTTATGATCGAACTTTTTTACTCTTGCCCTCCTCTTGGCTCAAAAACATGAATTTATTTATTAAAAAAACCAACCGTACTCATTATGGTGGTTGAAACTTGAGGAAAGAGATCCTCTCCATATCTCTCTCTCCAAAACCCAATGATCAAGTGATCTGAGTTTTTTTAATTTGATCAAATGGCTAAAAATTATTATAGCTTGTAAAAGTTTTTACTAACTTATCTGTTTTTAGCTATTGGATCAAATTTTAAAGTCTCAAATCACTTGATTCTTGGGTTTTGGAGGGAGAGATTTGGAGATGATCTTTTTTCCGAAACTTGAAATTTAACTTGGAAGCAAAACAGAAACAAAGAAGAATATAGTGCAATCTAATATTTATTTATTTTTCATTTTATAAATACATGCGACTATCTACACTAAAAGGTGAGAGAGTGAGTCAAGCCTCATTGTGGGCTAACCATAATAATTTTGATTAAATTCGTCTTTGACAAGAATCGAATCTAAAACATCTCACTTACAAGTAAAAAGAAATACCACTAGACCGTAATACTAAGTGGCAGTGCAAATCTAATTAGACAAACATGTAAGTAAGTACCAAATTATTAGATAGACAGAGTTTCGGATGATGTGATTTATCACCAAATTTCCCGAAGTTGGTTGGAAAGCTTTTTCGTCGCACTTGGGATTTTTAAGTGAAAATTAGCACCTTGCCTTGTAAGCGGGTTTAGGCCTTTCATGATGGCATTTCACTTGGGGAGTAGTGGGAGAATGAAGATGTTAATCATTTTTTGAAAAATATCAGACGTTACGAAGAAATCTTTCCTATGTTTAATTCTATGTATTCCTTTATTCGTAGCGTAAAGTTGTTGAGTTCAAAACTAGCTAATGCTATACTAATATTTACATCACTTCTTGGTCTCCCCTAAGGCCCTCCCTGAATTTCATTAGCTCTCTTTCAGGGGCGGAGCTAATGATTCGAAGCTTAGGAAGGGCCGAAAATTAAATATAAAGCATAAATAATCTCCTCGTTACGCTTTCCTAGAATCTAGTAGTTCCTTTTGGCTATGGTTTCTTTACTTTGAATTTGGAGGAAATCATAAAATGGTGAGACATAAAATCAGCAAGCCCAAATAATCATGTCTTAAAACATGGAACTGGACCCGGCGGATGCTTAATCGCTAAGTGCCACGGCCATGAACTCGGGGACGCCACTGACTGCTCTCCAAAATTCTGATAGTACAACAATTCCTCATCATCGCCCCCTCCAAAAGCTGGGACGTTGAAGTACTTGTTTGGTACTAAGGTGATTTTATAAAAAGTGAGTATAAAAAAAAGCTAAGCTCAAAAAGATGTTTGGTAAATATTTAAAAATAGCTTATTTTCACAATTTTAGGTGAAAAAAAGCTAAAAACGTGAGGAGCAAAAATGAGATTATTCTCACAGCACAGCAAAAGTAGTTTTTTTCAAAGCACATCAATACCAAACCAGCCCTAAGCCTACTCCATTCGAGTTAACATCACCGCTCTGCCTTCAAAAGCCGCCTAGGAGCACCTTGATGCGTGTTTTGCAAAATACTGCTCGTCTCACAAAGGTGTAGTTAACAATGACATATTTGTTATAACCTCAGGCAAGAAGGCCTCCTTGAAATGGTTCTGAAATTTTCAGTACTTTCTCGTCTTGTTCATCTATTTATGTCATCTGGACTGTAATATGCTCAAATATATACAACTTATCTGCAGAATGTATCCAAATCTATGAACAGCTGCTAATCGTTCCTACTAATCAATGTCACCTTAGCCCACTAAACATGTATAAATACACAGATTTATGACCTAGATTACACATGCAATAGTTTCCGGTCGAAACAAACCTTGATCATAGAATGAGCAACTTTCAGACGCAACAGCATGTAAATTATATGGAACAAAGTACTCTTTTCGGGGCCATTCAACTCTTTTCGTCGACTTATTTGGCTTATTGAGTTTCAATACAAGATAATTTTCTGTATTAAGATGCATGAGGTTGACTATCTGCACATGATATATCTAAAACCTAATTATGTTAACGAGATTAAGACTATAAAAGGCTTGCAAAACCAGAGTAAATAAACAGTTATGCAAAGGTGATAATACGAAATGCAGTTCACCAATACACCACTTTTCAATACCAAAAACATGAAACAACATATTTTCTTGTAGACCAAATGCATACGAATATATGTTAGCATCAGTTGGAAGATTAAGCTCATTAGGGGTAAAAGATATTGCACTTATGTACACGAACGGGCTTCAAATGTTATATGCTTCGATTCCTGATCATGTTTAGTAATATCAACATTGTTATCGGTACATTATCTTATGTCAAGAACTCAAAATTACATTCTATCAAAAGCCAAAACTACAGCAGTAGCTAGCAACGACACTAAATTATTTCGACATGGTATTGGTTTGTCAAAACCTTATAACACTATAAAAGATAACCATCTATTCCTATCCCAAACTTACAAACTTAATGTTATGATTCATAAACAGAGCTTTCTTTATTTTCTCTTCCTTCATATTTATTTCCTTGCTAATCACAGTTAATCCTCAATAATACCATATATCAGCAATAACTTAAATCACATACCATAGTAGAAAACAGCACCTTAATATCAAATTGCTTCGACAAATCTGGCATGCAAAGAAAAGCCCCAAAACCAAACAGTGACATCCAGCAAGGTGGTCCAGCAGATTCTCGGAGATATGTTGCCCAGAACCTCCAAGGTGGAAGTGACCACCATACTGTGAACATAATACACACATAATACATAAAGAGCATACAAGAGTAGCTTTAATGTTTATTTCTGCATACAAATGTGATATGAAAACATCAACAGACAATATAGTATTTGAAGACAACCCACTCAAGTGAACGAATAATTTGCAAAACTCAATGATGAGTGAAAAAGTAAACATTCAAACTGATATCGTCATAATTCTAGCAAACATAACGGTTAACAACATTATTCTAGAGCAAAAAGGTTTATGACATCAATTTGCCAATTACAGTACGGCACAAATATTAGATGAACACAATCCCATACAAAGCAACTCACTTCTTCAGTTCCAGCATTAAGCAAATATGTCTCAACCACCAAACACCATCACACGGAGAATAAGTTGGGCCCTCTGTCGAAAACTCTGGTAAACTCCTAACTTCTTAGTGAGTAAAAATAGTATCATTACGCCTTGGTGGTCTATCAGGCACTGAACCTGGCTTGAACTTTGAGGCCTCATGTTTCGCCAGTTCAGGAGGAACATGACTATTACTCTGAATAAGCATCTGCTTGAGATCATAAAATACATCTGTGTCGTGCATAGTCAAGAATGTTGTGGCCACACCAGTCTTTCCTGCACGGCCAGTACGCCCAATACGATGAGTGTACTGTTCGATATTCCCAGGCGTATCGTAATTAATAACATAGGCCACATCAGGTATGTCAATCCCACGACCTGCAACATCGGTCGCAACTAGAACATTGTATTTCTTGGTCCGAAAACCTTCAAGGCTAATTTCTCTCTGCTCCTGTGACTTCCCTCCATGCAAAGTGGTCACACGATATCCATTTTTATCCAAACTCTTAGCAACGTAGTCTGCATTCTTCTTGGTGTTAACGAACACAATAGCAGTCTTATCACCAAGTTCGTCAAGCAATCTCTTTAACCTCTCAAACTTTTCTGATTCCTTGGTCATGATTACATTCTGAGTAATTAAATCAGTTGTCTTTCCAGCTGTTCCAATTGTGACCACAACAGGATTCCTCAAGTACTTCCTAGCAAGCCGCTCCACAGCAGGGGGCATGGTGGCACTGAACATATAAGTGGTTCTATAAATCTTCTTCTCATCAAGTTCTTCATCCTCATTCTCAGGTTTGAAATTGCTGGAGGGCATTGCATCTAAAACACCGACAACCTGTGGCTCAAACCCCATATCAATCATCCTATCAGCCTCATCAAGAACAACATAATTGCACTGGTTAAGAACAGCATAACGCCTCTCCAAGCAATCAATCAAACGCCCTGGAGTAGCAATTACAACCGCACAGCCTTGCCTAATTCTAAAACCTTGATCCTCGATTGACTGCCCGCCAACAATGGAAACCACTTTGATACCCAAGTATTGCGCAAACTTGTTAGTCTCATCCTCAATCTGTTGTG
The DNA here is from genome assembly GCF_042453785.1 of Malus domestica. Classification (NCBI taxonomy): domain Eukaryota; kingdom Viridiplantae; phylum Streptophyta; class Magnoliopsida; order Rosales; family Rosaceae; genus Malus; species Malus domestica. Next base: position 3,112,077 of record NC_091670.1, on the reverse strand, counting down.
CAAGCTCACGAGTAGGCGCCATAACAACAGCATAAGGCCCTTCGGCCGCATTCTCCTCACTAATGGGAGGCAACCTCGAAATATAAGTCAACATAGGAAGAACAAAGGCAGCAGTCTTACCCGAACCAGTCTCAGCAATGCCAATAACATCGCGCTGTTGCATCCCAAGTGGAATCGCCGCCATCTGAATAGGAGAAGGCTTTTTGTACCCAGCTTTCTCCACAGTCTTAAGCAACTCCTCACTCAATTTACTCTCAGCCCAACTCCTCATTGGCCTCGGAATCCTCGACCCCTTGTACGAAATGTTAAAATCCTCCCTAAAAATCCTCCAATCCCTCTCAGTCATCTCTTCAAGCTTCTTATCAGTCCAATGGCGATCAACCCTCATGTCAAAAGTGTCATACATTTCCGCAGCCTCCTCCTTGAGCCTCTGCGCAGCGGCCTCCTCAGGCCTCTCCTCTACGCCGTCCTTCTTCCGAATCTCCTCACGCAGCTCCCTCTCGTACTTTACAGCAAGCTTCTTCTGCTCCCTTCTGTCCATCCCGGCCCGAAACCCTCGCCCAAACAAAAGCTGGGCCTCATGAGGGTTTTGGTACAAAGCATTCATATCCCGAGAGGTGTCCTCCGTGTTCTCCCAATCGAAAGAGAATCGGAATTTCTCGCTGGGTTTGATGACTCGCTTCTTGGGCTTCTTCGATCCGAGATACTGCTCTTTAATGGCTTCCAGCTCTTTGTCCCGCTCGCGCTCCGCCAATTTGTCTAAGCGGGCACGCTCTCGAGCCTTGGCCTCCTCTTCCCGCTCCCTATCTCGGTCTCGGTCTCGGTTCCGCCGCTCGGAATCTCGTTCCCGGTCTCGTTCCCGGTCACGGGAGTATCGGTCCCTGTCTCTGTCCCGCTCTCGGTCCCTATGATCTCGGTCTCTGTCTCTGTCTCGATCTCGGTCTCGGTCAGAATTGGGGGTGGTTACGGGCGGTGCAGCGTCGGATGAAGGGCGCGAGTGGGAGAGACTGGAGAGGAGATGGTTCTGGTGGCGCTTTTGATCTTCGGTTTGTTCTTGACGGCGTTGGAGGGCTAATTGCTCGCGTTGGGCTTTAGTTAAGAAAACAGGTTTCTTGGGCGGCAGCGAGGAGGAGGCAGTGGCGGAGGAAGCGGCGATGGGAACGCCATCGGCTGAGCGTTTCATTGTGTGAAAACTTGGAAGGGAAGAGAAGGGATTTTGAGTTTACAGAGGGTTAAGGGTTTGAAGGAGGGGAAACTCTTTCGATTGAACTACAAGTCGAATTGGACCGACTGTGAAAACGAAACAATTTTACAGGGTTGAAATTGAAACATAAATACTTGTAAGGATCAAAGTGAAATTTCGTTAAATTTTTTAGCCCAAACCCCAAAGCCCATATGGGGGGTCCAAACCCAAAGCCCATACGAGGGCCCAACACCCAAAGCCCATATGATTTTTATTGCATTATTAATTCTTTTATCTAGCAAAATTATTTTTCACTTGGCTAGAGGAAAACTTGAGTTCAAATTTCATAGATTACAATTGTTAACAAATGAAATAACAAATACAAAATTCAGCCTAGTCCTCTTCAAGGGCCATTCGATAAAATTCAAACAATATAGAGACGATTAGTATGACCCCCTACATTAGAATGTACAAATAAATTCAGCTCAACTATTATAACTTATATCAACATACTTTAAATTTCCCTAAAACACCATATCAACATACTAGTTATAATACTATTGACCCATTTAATATAGGGAATTGTTATTAGCACTCCAAAAATCTCATTTTACACTCTTCACAAGTGCATTTTTCTTTCTAATTATAGAAAGTTTGGAGTACCAAATGAAATTTTTGGAGTGCTAATAACAATTCTCTTAATATATTTGAGTACCGGTCAGTACCCAAATATTATCCATATCATAACAGGTGTTCTTTTTCGTGTCGAAGTTTTCAAACTAAGAGTATTTGTTAGTATCCTGCAAATTTAACCATATATGCACCGTGGGAACTTACGCTTATCCACGAGATTTAAACATTGATAATTTTTAGCACAGCTTCGAGTTTCGAAGTTAGCAAATACAAATCTATGTGATAGCACCCATGTCTATATACAATGCAATCAAAACTTTAAATTCCCTCCCATCCCATCCCATCCCATCTATATCATGTTATACGACTTCCGGCTTGTTTTCTTGTTTTTGATCACTTTCTTGGCTCTTTTGGTCCTCTTTCTTCTTTCCCCACAACACGCCATAGAGACCTGCAACTAGCAATACACCCCCTCCGATACTGCAACATGTTATTTAAATTCGATCACAAAAATAGTCACATTCATATGTGTAATTTGACATCAATACTTAAAAGAATACCGCTACACACATTGGTGATTGTCCCAATTTTTCACCTTCTCAGCATCAAGTGATTTTAATAACTAGGATGGAATCATATGATGTGCTGGTTAATGGTTGAATTCTTTTTTTAATGATTTAAAGAAGAGATTCAATTATCAGCCGCCATATCTTGTAGTCTATAAAATATAATTGAAGTAGAGGGTCTGTTTAGCACCATAGAGAAATAAAATGTATGATAGATAAAGATATGGACCTTCCCAAGTAGATGGCTTCTTTCCACATGATTGCTGAGAAGACGGCTGTTATAATAAGTGATAATGGAGTGAACGATGCAGTGAATACCGGGCCTTTCTTCTCTATGGCCCAAACTTGCAGCCAATAAGTAATCCCAGTTACAATTACACCCTGCCATTACCAATTAATTACCATGAGAACTCAAAGAAATGTTCACGACAAAAATCTATTGACCAAATGAAAATTTTGTAAAAATAATCTATGCATAAAAATTTAAAAGATGAACGGTTTAAATCATGAAAAAAATATGGCGGAGTGAGCTCAAACATGTGATAATTGTTGTATTAAGTTACTAATCAGTTAGCACGTGAGCGCTCCCCTATGTTTCTATATATGTATGTGATATATTTAAATAGATGCATGCCCATGTGGACCGTATAACTATTTGGACCACATATACATGTTGTCTTAGATATTTAGGATTGCATGCCGTGCAGATCCCTTTGGACCATACATATGTAAGTGGCTCAACTAGTTCCTAAAAAGGTACTATTTGAAAATGTTCTGGATTTGTACCCTATGAATACTAATAGATCAAAATATGAGTCATTATCCCATCTCTTTGAGGAAATAGGAGCCATATACAAATCCAGAACATTTTCAAATGGTACATTTTTAGAACTAATTGAGCCACGTACATATATATGGTCCAAAGGGATCTGCACGGCATGCAATCCTCAACGTCTAAGACAACATAGTCTAAGACAACATATATAAGTGGTCCAAATACAAATAGTTATATGGTCCAAAGGGATCCGCACGGCATGCAATCCTCAATGTCTAAGACGACATAGATAAGTGGTCCAAATAGTTCTTAAGACAAAAGATCTTTGTGATTTAGTTGCAAATATTAATTGTTTTGTTTTATCATGCAGTCATTTCATGCATGGTTAAATTTGATTGTCAGAGGATGGTAATTTCATGCATACAACCGATGTATGAAGTGATTTTGTCACATATTTTTTGAATGGTATGATATAAATAAGAAAAACGTCATGTAAAATACATACGCGTTGTGTGCAAGCATTTTTTAAGTCGGTGCATACAAATGACTATCATAAAGTACTAACTGGGAATAGTAATTTCTTGCTTACGACGTGTGTATATAATGATCTTTTTCACTCATTTTATCGTTGTTATCGTTATCAGTTAAGTGAGAAAAACACCATACAAAACATATACATGTTGTATACAAGCTTTTTTTAAGTCGGATATTTTTTTAATCGTATGATATAAAACTCTAAAACATATATACGCGTTGTGTGCAAGCTTTTTTTAAGTCGGTGCATAAAAGTGGTAATTGGGAATAGTAATTTCATAAGTACAACGAGTGTATATAATGACATTTTTTCACTCATTTTATGGTTGTTATCGTTATTAGTTGAATGTGAAAAAATTTCTTGCAAAACATATACATGTTGTATGCAAGAATTCTGTGTGTCCGTGGATATGTAGGAACGACTTACACAATAGACAACAGAGAGAAGATGAATGTCCCATCCAATCTTCCAAGCTGATGGGTTTCTCTCAAATGCAAGGGCCCAGAAAGCTGACAGGATGCAGCTGAAGAAGCATTGCAGAGTGGTAAGCCTCAACTTTGCCGGATATTGCTTGATAATGGGACCCTAGAACATAAGCACTAGTTAACAAGGCAAGAGGCAGAAAAACGTTATTTTACCAGACTTAATATCTTCCAAATTCACCGTCTCGTAAGAAAACCTTTTTTTTTTCTTAATTATAAAATATCTAGCAAAGAAGAATTCCATTTAGTGGAAGATAATGACGGTGATAAGATGCACCTGAAGTCTTAAGTTCTAATCTCTCATGCATAAACAATAAATAAATATAGTGGTGGTGATGAGATGAACCTGCAAAATTAACCACAAAGCCCATGCAGTATTGGCCGAGATCATGATGAGGGAACCCTTTAACCAGTCTCTTCCTGTGGAGGAAGATGAGGAGTGTGGAATTTGCCTTTGATTTGATGGAAACCAGTTGAAGTTTATGGAAGGCCCTTTCACTAAAGCAAACACCAATGCTCCTGAAAGGCTTGTGAGAGAACTCAACACCTTGGCGACTCCGTACAAATGTTTCATAGAAATGCTTTCCATCCTGCACAAAAAAGTTAATTAAAAACCAACTTTCTTCTTCAATATTTGACAAAACTAACTATCTATATATATAGTATACACACAAACCTTAAGTAACAAGTAAAATATAATATAAAGTTTAATTTAATTACCTTAATAAAACCGCCATGAAAAACGTGATCGCAGGAATTAAAGTGGTGGTGGCTGCAGCAAAGGTTGCAGAGGTGTAGTTGATTGCAACATAGTAGAGATTTAAACTCAGGGTAATCCTAGATTAGAGAGATAATACAAGATTAGAGAACTTGATTAACTGAAATGTTGATGAGAGCAAAAACTAAACCAAGTTCAAACGTACCCAGATAAGGAGACTAAGAAAATCTTGCAGAGTAAGGTGTAGGAAAGAGGAGCTTCTTTTGAACTGAAAATTCAGAAAACAAAAAAAGATTCAAAAACAATATAACACTAATTAAGTGGGAGAGTGGGATTAATTAGGAGGCGTAACTAACAACCTTTCAAGGAAGAACGCAAAGGGAGCCAAGGCAAGGGAGGCAAAAGCTTGACGATAAACCACAAAGACAAAAGGGTTCATTCCTTTAGAAATTGCTGCCTTAGAGAACAAGGCCATACCTGCATACACAAACTGTATGAAGAGCATTGCAATATAAGCCTTATGCCTCTCCATTACTAAACACTTCATTTTCATATATGGCATTGGTTTCCAATTTGAGCAACTCGGATTTCAATATATATAGACAAAGGTGCTTGCTTGCTCTAGAATCTTAAGTCTAAACTTTGCTTTGCTCCAAGGAGCTTTCAGTCAGCTTCAAGGTTGTATTGGCCACTCGCTACTTTTTATGTACACATACATGAAAACACACATATTTAAATGAACAAGACTTGGCTGTTGAAAATTCAACAGCAACTCCTGCTTATAACCAATCCCGGATGGACACGTGTCCAAGTTTTTATTTTTTTAATCAAAACTTGGACACATGTTCATACGAGATTGGATGTAAGGAGTGGCTGCTGAATTCAGCAGCCTGGATAATTCCTATTTAAATTGAATACGAAACTTGGGTCAGTCCAACAAATAATTTCATATTTCAGTAGATAGGTCAATAGACTTTTCACTTTTTCAATAAAGCTCAGTAGCCACAATTTTTCTAGACGTGTCCAAGTGTGAGGTTTTATCTTAAAATACCTTTATGTTATTAATGGTGAACTGTTTATATAATTTTATTTTAGGGAAAATTAGATTCTCATCCTTCTTTTTGCTACTTCATTGATTAAAATCTTATTCATTTTCAAATTTTGATAAAGGTCATTGGGTATTAATAACATCATTAATTATTTCAATAATAAAATATTTTTTTATTTCTAAATACATTCATTTAATGTTAAAAATGTTACAATTAGTATATTTATATTTATGACTAATTTTTTATCATATATTTTTAGTTTTAGTTTGTACCCATTTTTAATTTGTAATTCTTTTTTAACTTGTACCAATTTTATTTTCACTTTTAATTTGTACCCATATATTAATTTCTTTTTGTGCCCATATTTTTTAAAGTTTATTTGTATTTTTACCCATATATTGTTTTTATTTGTACTTTTTATTTTGCTAAATGTACCCATTCATGTAAAACTTTTTAATCTTAAAATGTACTCATTCTTAAATATACCAATTTGTTATATGTAAAATGTACCCTCTTTTTTTTTATATATAAAATCTATTCAATTTTTTTCTAATCCATTTTTAAACGTATATGGGTACATTCTTTTTTCTTTGATTTTAAAATGTATCCATATCAAGTTTAATTGAAGAAATTTACTAATGTTATTAAGCCTAATATCTTTTTTTTTTTTTTTGTGATTTAGAAGAATGTACCCATGTTTTGATACAATAAATTTTTTGGTTAATTTTGATGAATGTACCCATGTTTATACACACACACAATAGTATATTTATATTTTAATATTTTTAATCCCACAAATTATGGTTTTTTAAATTTAAAATCTAATTTATATAAACAACTAAAATTTCTAATTTTTAATTTAAAAAAATATAGTAACGTACATAGAAATAAATTATCACATTAATTTCAGGAACCTCGATCAAAAATTAAAAACCAACAAGATTTCAATCAAAGAATATTCATAACTAAGGACCGCATCCAAAGTCTCCCTTTATTTTATTTGTGGTACTTTTTCAATGTATGATTAACTCCATGCTTGTACCAAGCCACACAACCCAAACAGAGCGAGACGAATAGTATTTGACTATTCAATAATGAGTAGAAATTTCTATTCCAAACTCTTTGTGTCCAATTCAAAGAACGTCGAGCTTATGATCAACATCGATCATATTATAAATCACTCTTTATAGAGATCATTACTACAAGAAATCAATTAAAACTAAGGTTGTTTAGTCAATCAATTGTAACAAATAGATAGACAGTTTATTTAGTCAATCCACAGTAGTATTACGAACCATTTATCTAATTTCTATAGTTGATTAATTAAACGACTTTAATTTTAATTGATTTTTTGTAAATATGATATTGACAGAGTGATTTATAATAAGACTAGACTTAATCATAAGTACGAAATTCTACAAATCACCTACAAAGAATCTTGAGTAAAAATTTCTACTCATCCTTGAATAGCCAAATATTAGTCAAGCAAGACCAAGGCAGTGGACGTACCCTTTACAACCCTCGCACTTGCAAGAGTGACATGGTTCTTTGGCAACTCCACCTCCGATTAGGAGTTCTTAAGCAATGCTCCACCTAGCCAGGAAATTTAACCACCTCTAGGCTCTAGTTTTTCTTGAACACGCTCAACTTAATCAAGTATTTTACTTGAGTCACCGGTAACCTTCTTGATCATTAGCTTGCTCCACCTTGAACCACATGTGTCCCAGCCGAATTGCCTCTGAACGAATTGTTGTGCAATGGACGAGCTTGATAAATACTTAAAATGTGATTTAGCATTAGTGTTCTTCTAAACTTAAGTACTTAGCAAATGGTGGATATTTTGATGGATGGGGTCATCCTCTTTAACTCACTACGTCCTGAATTCACACTTTCTTCTCTTTCATAATTTAAATGAATTTAATGGAAATTATTACCAGATACTCACAAAAGCTTTGATACACTAATATAGTACTATTTTTTTAATTTCCTTCTATTTTTTTGTAGGCTTTATATGTCATGCATTGTGCCATGATATGAGCATGCTCAAGGAAGATGCCGGATAATTGATGTGCCTAGACAGAGATGGAAAAAACCGATATTACTTATATAAAATATACAATTAAGAAAAATATTGGTATAATTAAGATAAGCTTGGATGGTCCACATTTCCTCTGCTATTAGGATCGTGACTCGTGAGGCCTGCGAGAGAGATCTCAGGTGTCTTCCAATCAATTTCAAAAGTCCATCGTTACTCATCCCACCTGCCTGCTATTGCAAACCACTCAGACGAGTACGATGGTTGAGTGGAAATGCACTAGACCAAAATATCAGCTAACTGACAATTTGGTGGAACCGTACCATTTTGTAACATGAAAATCTTGTGGGATAATACTTGTTTGTTTCCACCTACCCGACTTGTCTATCCGGTTTGTAATAATGTATTTTTATCGTATAAACATTATAATCGGAATCACATATTTTCTTGTATTATCAAATCATCTAATTTAGAGATTGTTTAGTCATTCATGCGTGTCAAACAAACCAACGCTTTTAGTCATAATTAACATTCTCACAATGAATCGTTCACTTTTTATGCATGTGAATTGGTAAAGGATCTTCAAATTGAATGATTATTTTTATATCGATCGTTTGCCTAGATAATCTTTAGATGTGATGAAAAGATTGAATAATTATGATTAGAATATTTGGTAGTTATAATGCCTTAGTTATAAGTGGGGTGGGACAATTGAGTTTTCCTTCCAAAATTTAATGGTATACCTCTCCAATTTGATAAGTTAATGGTTCATCCTGTACTGACGCATTCCCATTAACTAGCTTCCTCCAACTTGGCTGCTGTGATCCAAATGGCAGGTTCTTTGCATGGATAGCTTCTTGATGGCCTTTTTTAAGGACCTTCTTTTCAGAGTGGGTATAGTCTTACAGATGGAAGTTTCGGTTGGTGTTATGGGTGGCTTGGCGGCCGGACAGGAGAAATGAGGAGAGAAGCCCGTAGTGGCGGGCAGTGGAGGGGTGCGGCTGGTGTTATTCCTTCAAAAGTTTTGTTTTTTTTAGTTTGTTGTTTATTATAAGAGAGAAGACAAATTTGGTGCAAATGCAACATTCAAAATACCACAAGTAGAAGGTTAATTGTTTATATAAAATTAAAAAGAATTAGAAGTTGGCCATCCCAGCACCCCCTATTTTCTTATCAATTCTTTTTTAAGTCTGGTATATTTTACATATCAGCCTCTTGTCTCACGCGGACGCATGTGTCAATTGGTTTTTTGGAGCCCACACCACATCGAATTGTAACAATCAAAACCGTCTATTTTTAAGTTACAGCTTATGGATCATCCTTGCAATAGGCCATCCTTTTAATAAACCTATATACATATATATGTATATATTAAGTATTATAATAATTCTACGTACTATATCGCCTCATGCTTCGAGATATCGCCCATGTGAGACTAACCATAATTAAAATGTCTTGACTTCGTCATCGCTTTTTCAAACATTGTTTATAACAAGCGGTATTCTCCACTAAAAATTTTCAAAAGAAAAGAAGAGGGTGTGAAACCACTTACATTAGCCTTTATTACTATATAGTTTTTTATACTCATCAAATGAAAGCCTAACTTCTTTTTTTATTGTTTTCCTCATTTTGTTTTATAATTTCTTATTCATCTTAATGATGTGAGATAAAATTCATAATTTATCCTTAGACTTAACAAGTGTGTAAAATACTGTATATTCCGCAAAATTGTTATAGAGTGGCTCATCGCTTCACCAAGTCAAACTTATATAGTGGTGATTCAATAGTTTGGTTTGATGAACTTCTGGATGTTAGTAGGGATGTATTCTACCAAGATTTGTACTCTTGTTGAGTTTATTTATCAATAAAGCTATCGTTTTCTCTTCAAAAGCAAAAAATTGATGGTGTCAATGGAAAGGACTACTAATCCAATATTGGACATAATTTGAAGACGAAAGCAACTATTACTAGAGTTCATAAACAAAAATGTAAGTCGTGGTATAGTTAAGACCAACTTTATAAAAAAAAAAAAATTGAACAAACGATAGAGTGATTTCATTGATAAGAACCGAAAAATACAAGAGGATGCCACATTAGGTACATATTCTCTAGTGACCAAACCTTGATCTGGAGATAAATTTGCACAACTAAATCATTAGATAGACCTCCACATAGCTACCACCAAAGATTACCACAAACACGAATTGTTGATGCACAAAACCGGATGGTCTTGGAACAACGTAAATCCGACCGTGAATCTGCATGAAATGTAAATGACACAAGAGTTATCGTGGTTCACCCCAAGGTTTGGGCTACGTCCACACTGATTGTATTATATTTCTCTGTTGAAGAGGGAGAGAGAGAGCTTAGAGCTTAGGGGGTGTAAGGAAGCTTTGAGAGGGGGTGAGAGGCTTCAGAAATGGCCTCTGAGAGTGAGAGTGAGGCCTCCCTAATTGTGAGGGTGAGGGGTCCTTTTATAGAATAAGGACTCCTCACTTATTACATATTTGCCCCTTCCTTTATCCCATAATTACATTTAAGTCCCCCGAGTATTTGTACGAGATCTAAATACGAGGCCCTAAATATGGTATAAACAGTAGTCCCCTAAGTCTTCAGTCAAGAGAGTCTTTTGGCTGGAGACTTGAAATTCAGTCCATGTGTGGGCCGAAGTAACTAGATGGCGTCTGGTGCTGACACTCGACATGAGGCGGTGCCCAATCTGAAATGATGCTCAACTAGAAGTAGCACATGTTGCGAGGTTGCTCGGCTTGTGGCTTATATTGCCTTGGTTGGCTCGGCTTGTGGCGCTTGAAGGTGAGGGGGTCCCTTTTATAGAATAAGGGCTCGCTCCTCAATACATAAATGATGGGCTAGAGTTGATGTTTGCAGCAAGGCGGTTGCTCAGCTGGCGGCGTTGCTCTCTAATGAAGGTAAGGGAGTCCCTTTTATAGAATAAGGGCTCGCTCCTTAATACATAAATAATGGGCTAAGTCCCCCAAATATTTTTCATGAGGCCCAATTGAGGCCCAATATATGGTACATAATGTAGTCCCCCAAGTCTTCGGTCAATAGAGTCTGTTGGCTGGAGACTTCAAATTGAATCCATGTATGGGCCGAAGTGGCGGTTGTTCGGAGGCGGTATTTGTATACCATGCACTGAAGCTTTGTAAGTGAAGCTTTGCAAGTGAAGCTTTGAAGCTAGAGCTCTGTAAATGAAGCTTTCGAAGCTGGAGCTTTTGTAAATGAAGCTTTTGAATCTAGAGCTCTGTAAATGAAGTCTTTGAAGCTAGAGCTCTTGTAAATGAAGCTTTTGAAGCTAGAGCTCTGTAAATGAAGCTTTCGAAGCTGGAGCTTTTGTAAATGAAGCTTTTGAATCTAGAGCTCTGTAAATGAAGTCTTTGAAGCTAGAGCTCTTGTAAATGAAGCTTTTGAAGCTAGAGCTCTTGTGAATGAAGCTTTCGAAACTGGAGCTTTTGTAAATGAAGCTTTTGAAGCTAGAGCTCTGTAAATGAAGCTTTTGAAGCTGATTGACATGAGTGATGCTCATGAATGTTTATGTTGATTGCCATGAATGATGCTCATGGATGTTGTCATGAGTGATGCTCATGAATGTTAACATGAGTGATGCTCATGAATGTTGACATGAATGATGGTTATGAATGTTTATGTATGATTATCATGAGTGATGCTCATGAATGTTTATGTATGATTATCATGAGTGATGCTCATGAATGTTTATGTATGAATAACATGAGTAATGCTCATGTATAATTTGGAGTACTTGGCGTACTTTTGATCACCTGGTTGGAGCTATTTTGGGTTTATGGGTTTTCGCCCTCTACACAACATTCCAGCCCATTTATTTTGGGCTTTTCCTTGTTTTTTTTTTTTTTTTTTTTGACCCTCTGATGGGGTTTATACATATTATCCTCTGATGGGGTTTATACAGATGTCTCCGAAAGATAATAAAAATAAATTACATCATTCGGGTGGGGTGTTTATTCCTTGCTTTTGCTTTTATTTTCTGCTTCGCTTTTGCTTTCCCATGTGCTATCGCAGAGCAAAGCTTCCTTTTTTCTTTGTTTTTTGCATGTGGGTGGTCGACAGCGCGCCCTCCTCCTCATCAGTACCTCCAACACCAACTTAGCATCTTAAATACTTTGGAGAGCCACCAGAGTATTTAGTGGTGGTGGTGGGGTTCTGTCTTCAAGATCCACAACTCCATCCCCCTTCCTATCAACCCCTTTAATCATTTTCCCATACTTTTTCAGCCTACACTTTTGGCATCCCAGGCTCACCAAAACCTTCTACAACTGTTCGTCGTTTGGGTCAACGTCATCGTCGTCATCACTTGCGAACTTGCCACCGATTCGACGAGCTTGAAAAGCAAAAGCTTGGGATCCGAAGTGTCGATCTCGTTGTGGATGATGCCGAGGGAGAAGAGCTTGTAGAAGCAGTCGATGGCAGGGTAGACGACCTTGGGGTAAGCTGAATCTACGGCGAGGAGGACAGGGCCGAGGGCGAACTCGGCGTCGGAAAGAAAGATTCCAGAAATGGGTGACTTTGGATCGAAGATAGAGGAGTTGGTGACGGAATCGAGCTTGTCGAGGGCGGATTTGCAGGCGGAGACCAACTGGAGTGCTTGCACCAGGCGACGTTCTTGATGATTTTATCGAGGTTGACCCCGGCGGCGCACGATGTATTCATTCAGTTTCTTCATGCCCTTGAAAGTCGCCTGGAACCGGGGCTCCATTTTGGAAATGAAATTGCATGCAGACCCGACCCGACTAGCGTCCAGGAATATACCGAGTTCCTTCCGCTATGAACTCGCCGGTTTTAGGTGGTGCGTGATCGTCGGAGAAGCATAATACATGCCGGATATTGACACCGTTGGAATCGCTGACCAAGGAACCTTTTAGGATTTGGGTGTTCCCACACCCAGTCACCATGGATGTGTGCTCGAGAGTTGCTTCTTCTCTTCGTTGACTTCGACCTCTACCATTGTTGTTTGGTTTCTGATCTTTGGTTGAAGTCAGTGAGTCTTCATCTTTCTTTGCTGCTGCACAAGGCTTGTCAACTTTTTTCCACTGGTGGTGGTGATGCCACTGATACCGCCCCATTATTTCTTATGCACTAAAAAGAAAACTTTGATCTTTATTTTTCCTTTTGTCAAATAATTTTGGTCTGCTCCCTTTTGCAGTTGGCAGACAAGGAATGGTGATAGGATTAATAATAAAAGGGGATCTTATCTCCACTTTTGCTTTCTGCTCATTCTCTGTCTACCCACGTTCTATGGCTTTGGAAAGCATCTGACTTTAAGCTTTTAATTGCGATTGCTTTTCTTGCTTTTCCCTAATGACAGCTGCTTGGACATGTGGTATGCCTGCGCTGTCTCCGACCAAAAACACGTGCCCCGAGATCGACGTCGTCCTTGACCCACGAATCGCGATCTTCGCCTTCGTTAAAATACAATACCAGATTCCGACCCGGACCTCAAAAATGATGAATTGGAACGTAATCGCCCCCAAAACGAAGCTATACTATGAAAAGCACTCTAAATCCTGCGACTTTCACTCCTTTTACTCCTCGGTGCCCATAATACCCTTCTTGGAGCCCCGTTACCATTGAACCCGCCGTCCATTTCTGTGTACACAACCGGTAATTCCCTCTCGCCGGAGAATCTCCCCACTGTAAATCCACCGCCGGGCCGTACCATTCTCTCATTCTGAACGCCAGACGGAGACATGACTACAAGCCGCTCAGGCTTCGGAACAGAGTCTTCGTGAACTTTGATTGTGATGCTGCCACCCGTTCCTGAGACCCATCCGAGATTGCAGAATTGGCGGCAGAGATCAGATATCAGAACCTTGGTGTCGCTCACTGTTTTTCCTTCTAAGTAGGACTGCGACGTCGTATCGAGTTTCAGTCTGTTCCCTGCCATTGCTGGTCTAGCTAGAGAGAGAAACTGTGATTGCTGCTGTGCCGTTTTTCTAGGTGTCTGATCTCACAGAGGCGGCGGGAGCTAGGAGCTGCGAAAAGGATCTCGTCCTCTTCGTTGGGGACGTCGACAGCGATCAGACGATGGAAAGATTGGGGTGCGGCGGAGGATTGGTGGGGCTGCGGAGCAGATGATGATGATGGTTGAGACGATGGAATCTCTTTCTTTTTCTTCTGGATCTTTTTTTTTGTTTTTGCTGAGGGATTAGATTAGAGAGAGAGACAGACAAAGTGTGTCTGTGTATCGAGAAGTGGGGTTTTTGTTTAGCTTCAATGTGTTTTCCAGAAAGAGAGATGAGTGATTTTGAGATCTGGATCTTTTCTATTTCTAGGTTTTTGCAAATTTTTGCAGATTCACGACGGAGATGAAAAAATGAAAGAGAACCGACACAACTTTTCGTATCGTTTCCCACAGACGGCGCCAAATGTTGATGCACAAAACCGGATGGTCTTGGAACAACGTAAATCCGACCGTGAATCTGCATGAAATGTAAATGACACAAGAGTTATCGTGGTTCACCCCAAGGTTTGGGCTACGTCCACACTGATTGTATTATATTTCTCTGTTGAAGAGGGAGAGAGAGAGCTTAGAGCTTAGGGGGTGTGAGGAAGCTTTGAGAGGGGGTGAGAGGCTTCAGAAATGGCCTCTGAGAGTGAGAGTGAGGCCTCCCTAATTGTGAGGGTGAGGGGTCCTTTTATAGAATAAGGACTCCTCACTTATTACATATTTGCCCCTTCCTTTATCCCATAATTACATTTAAGTCCCCCGAGTATTTGTACGAGATCTAAATACGAGGCCCTAAATATGGTATAAACACGAATAACAAACAATACAAATCTAACACAAAGATGATAGAAACGTCAGATTTGGTACCGAATGCCCACACAAAGTAATTGCTCAAAAAAATGAGGCCACAACAACCATTGCTAAAATAGTAAGGCCACAACAATTGTTGAAGCAACCACCAAAAACATCATAAAACAATAAAACCAGCTAATTTGAGAATAGAACCACAAATCAGCCCATCTTCATAGCGAGGGCAACATCGCTTCTAGACAGATGTGTTGCCTCCATCGAAAATACACCACATATATGGCCAAGAAAGGTGGCTCAGCAGCGAGTAGGCCGAGGAGCGCACAACCATCATGGAGAACATGTAACGACCCGTCCCCAGTTATTAAGGTTTTTACAATTTTAATACGTGAATTCATGAAAATATCCTTCAAGGCAAAGATATTGACTTTTGTTGACTGCCTTGTGGTGTCATGTAAGATTCGTTTTCTTGGAGTATTCTTGTAGTACTCGTCGTTACAGATGCATGGGCGCAAACGAAATGCAATTTGGAGTTATAACGAAGGAGATATTAACGTTTAAAGTTAAGGGCATTTTAGTAAATTAATTAATTTCAAGAAAGCTCCAGATTTTTGAAGCAAAATCTAGAAAGCCACGTGTGTGGCCCAAATTAAAAGGAAGAAAAGATGGACGATGGAGATGATAGATAAAAGGAGAGAAAGGAGGGGCATGACGCCCATTCAGAAGAAGAGAGTGACCAATGGGAGATGAGAGAAATGAGAGAAATGAGAGAATGGGAGAAAGAGAGGAACCCAATGGGTTCCACTTGACCCGTACCCGACCCGACGGCATCCATGCTTTCCGATGCCATTCAGGCAATTTTTTCGATCAATCACGTCCTACCACCACTACCAAACATCTACCCGACCTCCCCTCGTTCATTTCCACCAAAAAATCCACCTAGATTGACCCCGTTTTGAGGAAGAATGGAACCCGTGGGTTCCGAAGGTGACATGGCGGAGATCCGCCCATCGTGAAAGCATCGTTGACCATTACCACCATCGAACCACTCACCTTGAACCCAAGAACAAACCTCAAACAAGTTTGGAGGCGTTGGAGTTCGAATCAAAGCACACCCAAATCTAGGGTTCCGATGAGTTTTCGTGAAATTGGGGTTTTTCCCAGCCAAATTGGACTGGCCACAAGTATAAAACTTGTTTTAATCACTGAGATTTTCATTTTTGTGAAGTTTGAGAATTTTTAGAAATAATTAATTTTTCCGGCGAGTCGGGGCGGTCAACCGCCATGCAGTGCGGTGCGAGGGCCGAGGCATCCCCTGACATTCCTAAGCTAAATTTGATTCTCCAATTCCATAGGTGAAATTAGATTGATGAAATCTCATCATTTGAGCATAGTTTTGATAGGATCCGCCACTTGATTATTATAGAAATTGACGATCCGACCGTTGGATCGTAACCAAACTTTAATACATTATAATAAGTAATATATGAGGATCATAGAAACTTACGGATTGGAAATCCGATGTACGGATCTTTCTAAATTGGATTTGTAAGTTCATAAAATAAAATGTTGACCGCCACTTGAATTTACAATTGGCGGAGATCTAACCGTTGGATCGTAATGAAACTTTAGTATGATATTTTAGAAGCATAATGTGTATCTGTGGAGTTATGGATCATAAATATGTGATGCAGATCTTCCGGATTAAGTTACGTAAGGTTATGGACCCTACCGTCGATCTTTGACTGACGGTTGACTTTTGGTCAATGAGTCTCAAATCATTTTAGAACATCCTTGGGGATATGTTTTATGTAAGTTATGTGTTCTATCGATAAGAATTATGAGACGTGATTGAATATTTGTTCTAGGCGATGATCGTTTGTGATGCTTCGATATTCGTGCTAGGGAATTGTAGCGCAGACCTCAGGTGAGTGGGCATTTGTTTTCTATATATATATATATATATATAAGCTTTACGATTTCCAGAAAACGTTTTAAAATGAATTTATGCTTTGTATGCCATGTTTATACCGCTTATTACTATATTGTTGCATTAGTATGAATTATGAATTATACTATTTGATGCTGCAGAGGCTCAGGTAAGCTTCAAGTGAGTTAACATGTGATTTGTCTTGTTGCATTGCATATTGCCATGTATTTATGCATTTAGAGCTTATTATGCTGCACCCCGGTGTTAGTGTTCCTGCCGGAGGCAAAGGCACAACTTTCACGTGATTGTTCACCTCTCACACCATACGCTCACCTTGGATCCAAGTTTTGGTGCTAGCCTGTCGTACATACCACAATAGGTGGTTCCGACTCGTAGGTGACCTGCGATTTATCGTACAGCTTTCACGTGATCGTAGCACTTGAGCGTACTTATTTACACCTAGCCTGTTGTATAGGTCACATTAAGTGACTCCGACTCGTGTGCAGACAAATGTTGATGAGCTATAGGACCAGTTGTACAAGTCACGTTAGGTGACTCCGACTGGCATACTATTTTATATTGGTTTCACACCTGACTTACATTTATTCTTGCTGAGATATTATGACATGGCATACTTCAGTTTTCGCTGGTCTTGTGCATTGGTTTTCATACATACGTAGTATTATTATTTTCTGGAAACTATACGGGTTTTACAGCTAGGGGTTATAATGTTTTCAAACAGGTTTTTATTAAAACTTTATTTTCAGGTCCACTCACTCTTATTTTTCACCCCTCCATATTCTAGTAGCAGAGTTTTCATACCGACGAGGATTATCGGCAAATCTTGGGGTAGACGATTACCATCGATGGTATAATTCTCATCCTATTTTACTGTACTGTACTTATGCTCTGTCATCATGTGTGAAATGGGTTCATACCTTCTCACTGTGCACTCTTGTATGCACTTTTAGGTTTAAATTTATTCACATTTTCCACATCAATACACTTTATGGCTTTATCACCTTTCAGGTGTCGCCTAACACAGCTCGATTCGGAGTCCTAGTGGACATCCCAGTTTAGGGTGTGTCAGAATAAGTCGTAGGAAGTGGATCTGACCCACCGCAACCATAAATCTTGCCCACAACCACAAATCAAGGCCAAATTCGAGGGCCACTTGGGTTTGGAAAGAAAAGTCCAACAAAATTTAGAGGGTTGTCTACAAAAAGGTGGCTGCCGTCGCCAAGCCGAAGCAAAGGACCGACGGCTGTCAAGCTTTGAGTTATAGGTTTTTTTGTTTTTTTTGGAGAAGAAAGGTTAGAGAGAGAGAGAGAGAGAGAGAGAGAGAGAGAGAGAGAGAGAGAGAGAGAGAGAGGTTGTAAAGTTGGCTTCTCAAACTGTATGATTTTTGCTCATAAGAAAGAATGTTGAATTCTTTTATTCCTACAATTTAGATAAAAGAAAATTAAAAGATTTATCTCCAAAAATATTTCAAGTAAATAGGATAGATTTTATTACAAGTTTGAAAAAGAAAAAAAAAGGTATGACTCTCCCACCTGTTTAAAATCTATTGTAGGATTATCTTCATAAAATGATGGAGGTAAATGATCGAGTGAATTCATTCTACATAAGTTATATGTATAGTTTGACAATCCGGTGCCTAATGTTGGAGTTTTGAGCCTCCTTTAGTCCCATATCGAGGAACTCAAGTTCCCTAGGTCCTTATATTAGGTTAGTCACTTTCATTAGTGATTAGGTATTTGACTATTTGGAATGAGAATTGAGTTTTGAGCCACTAATTGTGTGGATTAGGCTTGTGATGATTATACCATAAAATTAATATAATATTAGTATTAATTAATCAAGACAAGGGCCTCGGAGCATAAGAATTTAAAATTAATATAATTTTGAATTAAGTTTTTAATTAAATTAATTAAAAACCATTTTGATTAATAGACACAATTGTTTGGAAAGAGTTGTGTGGTTTCACATATATCCAAAATGTATTTGAAAATGTATGAAATAGCCTATATAGCTAAAGACTAAATTCCATCGTATTTTATCTTTTTCCTTTTCTATCTCTTCCAAACAAACCTTACAGAGAGTAGACACACAAATCAATTCACCATAATTCTATAATCTGTGTGGATTGTAAGATTAGATAGTTGTATTCTTGTCGAACAGACATCATCGAACCACAAGCACAAGAGTGTTACGTAAATACTGTTCGAAGGACATAGTTTTTGCGCTAGCCTCTATCTGTGGTTTATTCAAATTAGTATCATTTAATTCCTGTAATTATTCATGTTTTTTCATTCTGTATTGCAAGTACTTTCATTAATAAAGAATTTAGTATTTCAAGTTATGTTATTTTTATTTATTTTTGAATTGTCCTCCAACACCTGCATTGTTCTACTGTATTAACTTTGGGGTGGGTGGGGGATCTTTTACCTTCTCATGCAAACCATCAACAGAATAAGGTAAAAAAGAATTAAGAAGCAGAAAAAAATAAGGAAAATTAATGAAAAAGATTTGAAAACTTTGAGTTTTAACGAAAAAGACAAAATAAAGGGTAAAGTGAATAGTACCAGAATGGACTTTTTCGTGTAAAAATATGGTTTTTCTGAACAGTACAGAGAGCTTTTTATTAAAGTTCACAATAAAATATGAGTGCAAAAAAAGTTTAAAATGCATAAAAATTGTTTCTTTTACTTTGAAAATCAAGGGGCTTTTTTTTTTTGCTTCTTCTTTTCTAAAGAAAGGAATGCATTAAAGCAAGAAACTCGCGATCAATCAGTACTGTACGGTCAAACAAGAAAGTAATTCACTGGGAGTTCACGCTCCCAAACATACATATTAGGAAGAGAAGACCTAAATTATTCACAGCATCAGCCACAAAATTAGTGTCCCGATAAACATGCTTCCAAGTTGCACAGAAAGAAACCAACAATTGGATATCCGCAATCGTGTCTCGAATTCTCCAGGAAGCACCACATCTTCCTTCCACCGCGTCTATAACAAGCTTTGAGTCTCCCTCCACTAAGACTTTTGGCAGGCAAATTTAAGAGCATCTCTAAAAAGTAAATTTAAGAGCATCTCTGAAAGGAAGAGCTTCAGCCACCGTGACGGTACAACTACCTAATGCACCAGCACTAGCAATTATAGGGCAACAATTGTCATCACGAATTACAAACCCAATTGCCAAATTGTTTCCGCCCACAGAGCCATACAAACTAATTTCGACAAAACTTGAGTCAGGAGGATGCCATTTGGTAACTTCATTCACACGCTTCAAATTCTTATCCCATGGAATATTCAAAACATTGTTAGTTGTTAAGAATTTTAATAATGACATGATATAATCTGAGGATAGGTAGATGTGATCTAGCATTTTTTACAAAAAAGAGCTAGCTAGCAGTAGGCAGTAGCAACCTAGCATGGAGGGTAATTTGCATTTGAACCTAACAAGTAGTTATCTCGAGATATTGCTGGCAAGTAGGGGTCAATAGAATCTGTCATTGCCTTCCATTTCAGATCCCATTAAGGGCTCATGCTTATAAGGTTTACCCTCTCTTTTTTATCTGCAAGGTTGCACTTGTTTTACACAATTCAGATGGCATAAACAGTTACTGATTTGCCTAAATTTATACAATAATAACTTGTCAGGAGTGACTAAAAGAATAAACGGTTTTAATCATTGAATTGTATAATTTGATGGCCATGGAAACAATGTTCGCATGTATATTTATATGTGAGTATTTTAAGTAAGCATAATGTGTGGGTTGATGTCCCCTTTTACGTGTATTCATTGTGTTTCTTTACTAATATTTTGACATATGTTCTTTAGTTTAACCGAGAAATAACTTCGTTAACTTTTTTATTTGGCATTTAAAATTAAGAGAAAAATCTAAAATGCCAATTTCACACTAGAAACAAAGTAAAATTCCCTTTTGGATCAAAAGCAAATCACAGAATTGATAGTCACTACTTCCCAATCCGTCATAATAATGACAGTATCCCAAAAGAGGACAAATCAATCCAACAGGATCCTCTCCGGATCATTTTGGTGAGAAGCCTAAAAATTCATAAATTGTGTTCATTTATCGTACATCATGCGGTCAATTTTTGTTAAGTACTGTTTGTGTTTAGTTTTAAATAAAAATATGTAAAATAATTTTTTATCACACGATCTATGATGAACGGATAGGATTACGGATTTCTGGAATCCTCACAAAGAGGATCCGACGAGAATCCGGATTCCAAATCAATAATCTTTACTTAAACAATACCACTTATTCAACATTAAACTAAATTAAATTGATCTTTAATCAGAAGTATTACTGAAACTTTAGTCCTAAAACAAAGTAAATTCCTTTAGCATTCTTTTCATAGCATCTTGCACTTTCATATCATTGTCATAGTCTTCGTGGTGCTTGTTATTTTACAGCTCATCAAAGCGTTATCCTTCTTTGGTGGTAATTGTATGTGCACCTATATTCAGATATAATGAGATAAAATTACTCCTTCAAAAAAGAAATTATAACTAGAAAAATAAATAAGTATATATCAACCAATTACAAATTTACAAGGAGTTACTAGCAATAAATTAACCATGGCAGTTGGATTTTGCGGATAACTGCTTGTAGGATTCTGGGTTCCTAAATAGTATTGCTATATATAAAGACAAGTGAAAAAAAAAATATGCTTATAAATAAGTGCAAGCTTGTAGATGTATAAGTGAACCTAAATTTATATAACCGTCCAGAACTAGACGTTAGTCCTCACTAAATGAAAGTAAAATAAATCTTCAAAACCATAACTTTCAATTAATCGACAGATCAAAAGGCTACACACTAGTTGCAATATGGTAGCATGAGGTAGAGCTATTTGTGTAGAACTGACAACGAAGTCAACAGTTGAAGAATGTAGTTCCTTATTTCGAGGCTTTTTCTTTTTTGTGGTCTTTTCCAGAGCATTTCTTGGCCTCTTAAAACTTTCAGCAACTGTTTCCTTTGTTTTGATTCCTCTAACTTTAATGACATTACCATCAATGCATATTGTCTCATTGAGCTCAGATGCACTCAATTGAGTTGGTAGTTGAGTTGCTTTCTCCTTCAAACATGCATCAATATGTCCCAATGTCTTGTTCAGTCTTGATATAGCACTTTCATATGCTTCTGGCTACTCTACTGTTCGTGTTGCTAATTGAATATGCAGTCGACATAGCTCTCTATAAGGTCTTAGAATGTTGGCTTTTGAGTCATTTTTATTTGAGATCTTGAGAGTAGCTTTTGCACTCCTAGACTTGATATTTTTTTGTCTATATCTCCAAGATGTACTCAATTGGAATATTTGTAATATTTCTTGTAGAAAGAATCTTTACAGCATGTGCACACAAGATTCCTACAAAATCATACTTATTACAACTGCATAAAACTGTATTATCTATGGAGTCAAATGTGATTTTATGGTGTCAATTCTTCCTCTGAGGGAAGATTTCATATTTGCTAGTGCTTGGTTGTTTCCACAGTCTATAACAGAAATTCAAGTCAATACTCTTGTTTCATAATTTTGGCTTTTCATACGCTTATATCCCATTGGTTTCTCCGGAATTAATTTCTCAAGGAAAAATGAAAATCACAACATATCTAAGAGTCAAATTTATATATGAATAAGAAGCAAGAAAATTATAAATGATTCAATATATATACACCACCAATACCTGATTCATATGAATCCTATGTATTGTTATAGGTGGTATTTCGTTGCTCAGCTTCTCAAAGATTGGATCTGTTGAACGAGACGCTACTCGAGAAAGTACGCCAAAATTTCCATATAATTGAGATTTTCATTACTATAGAGAAAATAGCAGTACAACCATGGAGAAAAGATTGGGAAGAGCTTTGCTCACCTTGTTAACCCAACAGCCAAGGAAAAAGAAGTGAAGATTAATGGTGCTAGGGTTTTGCTCGGGTTTGAGAGATGAGAGTTGAGAAGAATATTGACCGCATATTTCTTGAAACAGCCTACAATGCTAGCATATTTCTTCGCATATTGGATTTTTTTTTCAATTTTTAAATGTCAAATAGAAAAGTTAATAGAGTTATCTCTCAGTTAAGCTAGAAGACATGTATCAAAATATTAGCAAAAACCACAAAAGAGACACATATAAGGAGACAACAGACCTGCAACCTATTTTTAACGTGGTAACTTTTTTATGTTTCAGATCTCCCACTGATCTATTGACCTATTGATTGCTTGGCCGATGATAGTTGATAGGCAAAATTTTCAAAACAAATGGGTCATCAGGCTTTCTATGCACTTTGTGCTTCTAATTGTAATACTTTATTTTGCGTTGCAATTCTTACCATTATTGCTACAACTAATTTCTTCCTCTTTAGCCACTAGGGTTAGCCCAATAATGAGGATGGTAGGGTTCTGGATATGTAAGAGTTGATTAGGTTTAAGTTCGGCACCCTCCAATATAAACAAAACAGAACAAAAATCCTCATCCGTCAAAAGAACAAATCATGAATAAAAATGGTGGTTTGGCTTCAATATGGATGGCCGATACTGTTACCATCTCCATTGCTTTCCTAACACATGCTTCTTAGCAATATATACTTTATCTTGACGTAGATTAGTTCATTTTATAACACTGAATCTTTTGGAGCCCACCGCTCTCCAATAGAATGGTAGCTTAAAGATCATACGCGTAAAATTTCAAGCCGACTAATATGCATATGTACATCGTGACTTTTTTTCTCTAATATGATCAAAATTTGCATATATATGATCAAATTTTTTATATATACATCGATATATGCATATATATGATCAAAATTTGGAAATGACTTCTAATGATTCTCACATCGAACCCTACCATGCATTATGTAGCAGTGGTGGATCAGGTGGATCCATCTACTAATAACCTTTTCCACTTGCTATGCTGACATGTACATCTGCCCACTCGTTTCTTTGATTTGTTACCCTTAACAGGACATTCATGTTGCCTTTTGTTTTCTGAATGTTAGGATATGAATGCTTAAAAATGGCCTAATGCACGATGTATGAATAATGAAAAAGAAGAAAATGAAAGGGGAGAGGGGAGGGAGGGAGACTTCAGCCCCCGAAATAAAAGGCGCCTGAGAGAGAAGAAAGAAGAAAAACAGAGTGCATGATAGAAAGCTTTCCCAGCTTCCCATTAAAAAAAAAAAGGAAAACTAACAAAAAGTTCAAAAAAAATTCTTTTTTAATGAAAAGTTATTTTTAAAGGTATAGTGAATAGTAATAAGGAAATGTATAAATGTGGTTTTTCATTAAAAGTGAACGATACCGGAAGTGTTTTGTTAAAACTTCCAAAAAAAAAGGTACAGTATATCCTTTTACTTTGCTAAGTTCTATAGTGGCGCAATATTCGTAAATAATATTGCAGATGCAAATTTTGTACAGGGTTGAATTTTACTTATAATTAAATAAGAAACATTGTTAGCTTAATTGACAAACATTCAAAAAAGAGGAGGGTGTCCACCAAAGGGTATCTGTCTAAGTCAGAAAAGTTGTTTGAGAGAAACCATGAACTTAGTAGCAATTGCAATTTTCTTTGTTTCATTTGGCTATTTATAGACTTGAATCCTAGCAGGCTACTGGCCGGGAGGTTCCACGCCATACTAGGCAGTGCAGATTAGTCTATGCAATTATATCAGCTAGTAGTCTTGAAGGTCCTTGTTGGTAAGAGAGCTAGCACACCAGAAATCCAAGGAAGACTCGAAGAGTCGGCTTCCTGCCACCATTTGGCTGGATATGGCCCGGTGGTAGGACATATCATGAGTTCAAAGCACCTTTGATACGTTGGTGGCCTAGAGGCCTAATACTCACAGGATAGGCAGTTGTCACAGTTTCCCATAGAAGACAAACATATATCATGTTTTTTGAAGTGATCTGTGGTCTGCTCACGATGTTAAGGATAAAATCATCATAGCGAGCATAAAGTTTATGTGTCATTTTTCTATTGGATGTAGTTTTTTTTTATGAACAAACGATATTATCTAACACTAAGAGGGGGTGGGTGAGTAGGCTAAGCCTCACAATAGGCTAGCAATAACATGGTTCAAATTTACATTTGGCGAGAATTGAACCTAAGACCTTTCACTTACCAGTGAAGATGAATACCACTAAATTGTAATATTAAATGACTGCATGTAGTTAATTTATGTCTCTACAAATATAGTTTTTCTTTTCTTTGGTTTGGATTTGGTAGAGAATGGTAATAGCTTGACCAGCTAAAATTTAGATGATGCAAATCTATAAACCTAATTGGGGAATTTACAGTACATACCTATAAAATCACTTTTTTCCGTATTTTTGGGTGGAAAAGTGACAGACTTGGAGCTACCCATGATACAAGCTCCAATTAAAGAGTGAAGTGGTGGAGATGCATAAAATACATAAAGCTTGTCGAGCTTTGGATTGGCAACTAAAAGTTTATGCTTTGCATGCTCTCACTTTCTCTTTATGAATGTAAGAGATAAAAAGAAAGGAAAACTAATGAAAAGGGTTTGAAAACTTTGAGTTTTAATGATAAGGACAAAATAAAGGGTAAAGTGAATAGTACTAGGATTGCCTTTTTGGTGTAAAAATGTGGTTTTTCGTTAAAGTGAACAGTACCAGGTGCTTTTCGTTAAAATTCCCTAAAAAGAAAGAGTGTGCTATTTATATATCTTTTTTTACTTCTTACATACTTTTTGTTAATTTCTATTATTTGATTTTTTTTTAATTCAACCGATCCGACGAAGATCGTAACCAAAATATCACACCCCAAAAAGAAAACCCTAGCTAACCAAAATATCTCCATCCGCATGCAATCGTGCACTTCTCCGGTTTTTTCTAATAATTAAATTCTATAGTTACGGGGAAACCGCCTTCCGAAGATTGTATCTTGACGTTTTTCGGTGCAAATAACTCCACAAGTGCGTGTGTGTCCGTGTGTATTTTGCCGTAGTATCAATCATGCAACATTTCTCAAAAAATGAAACAATAATAATAATGCAACCATTTTCAATTTTATTTCGTATATATTTTTGTGAATTTTTTCTTCACTAGTAGTACATAAAACATAAATTTAAGTCCTACAATGCACATGATCCACGAGGATCTAATAGAGATGAATCGTACCATTGTATATATGTAGGACCTACTAATATTAGAGTGTGTCATTTTGTGCACCTAAATAACATTACTCATTTTTGTTTAAATTTTTAGTTTTAATTAGGGTTTTTTGTTTTTTTATTAATGTGAGCTAAATCAAGTTACAAAATAAATAATTAATCATCATATATTATAAAAGCCATTGTAACCATAGAGTCTAGCTAGAATCTAAAATAATTCATAAAGCCCATCAAGAAAAGTAGCAGAAAAATGAAGTAATAAATTTTTAGTAGCAATAAGATAATTATTACTTTACCATACAGAATAAGTTAGTTCTTACTTAAACAGTTAAATATGATGCAAATTGACATTCTAACACGCATATGAATACATACATTGATGTTTGGATACGTAAATACATACATAGTTGCTAACTTGCTATTAGCAAATATGTAGTATAATCTGTATATGGTTATAGGGTTAGGATAGGGCACACCCATTTTAACATACATTTTGACATTCATTCTTGCAAAAAATTAGACAAATTTAAAATCATTAATACATTCATTTGTAGTGAAGAAAATCGACAAATATGGTTCTAGAAAGAAATGACTCCCATTGAATCCAACGATCCAATTTTTTTTTATTTGGGTGATTTTTGGTGGATAAAATATTCTTTGATTTTGAGAGAAGACCGAAGAGATAAACGGCTTGATCGTGATATACATTATGAAGTGACCTCAACGAATGTGTCTCCCGTTCCTGACTCATGGTTGCATTTTATGTGTGTGTGTGTGTACCTGTAAGTATATAATATTGCATCATGTTCTAACATGCATCCCTTAATACATACATGATATGTGTGTGTGTGTACCTGTAAGTATATAATATTGCATCATGTTCTACCATGCATCCCTTAATACATACATGATGTATATGATATGTATTTGAGTGTGTGCGCATGTTGTAGCTAGATAGAAGTGTAGTACATGCATCCACATGCATCTATGTTTCTACATATATATAGAAGGTCATCCCCAGATTTGAGGTCTCTTTCTCGCAAATACGCATGTGTTCTTTGTGCAATACTGTTGATTAATAGCAACTGCCCAATGCTTAATAATAGTGACTTGTAAATCCTACAAGTCCACTGTCCACTACTATTTTATCCATCAAAATTGACTGTTAACATATATTGTTTGTGGACATCACTATTCCTACACGAAGATTGTCCAAGCAATGCTAGCCAGGGTAATGCTTAGTAGGGCTATATATTCTGTTTAATTAAGATCGACGAGACGTCCATTTTTTGCTACTTCTATGAAAGTTGGCATTTGGTCGTGACTCATATCATTATGGATTATGGGTGGGCATTTTAGTGGATCAACCGATTAATCCAATGGAAACGAGTTAGGTTGAGTTGAGTTCTAAATTTTAAAAAACTCGGGTAAAATCTTGATACTCCCATTCACTAGGTAGATTGAGTTGGAGTAGGGCTGGGCAAGTGCTGGGCCGGGCTCAAATTTGAAGGGACCAAATTGGACCCGTTTTAAAAGGCAATGGGGTGGGTAATTGAATTTTTGAATTTGAACTGGACCTAATTCGGCCCATTGAAAACGGGCTGGTTTGGATCGGGTCCATGGGTCCACAGATGGAAATGACGTAGTTGAAGCTGATGATGTTTTTTTCCGAGACAGG
Source organism: Malus domestica (assembly GCF_042453785.1). Taxonomy (NCBI): domain Eukaryota; kingdom Viridiplantae; phylum Streptophyta; class Magnoliopsida; order Rosales; family Rosaceae; genus Malus; species Malus domestica. The sequence goes on along the minus strand of NC_091670.1, from coordinate 3,084,518 downwards.
TCTCTCTCCACCGTAAAGCTCAGAGTGTTTCCTCTTTGACAACATCGTCAAAAACCACCGTTGATTCCTCTGTTGAGTCTGGTCCATAGGTAAAAAACCACACATTCCTCTTCAAGTTGAGTGCACAGGTCCAAAAACCCACCTTTAACACCGTCTTCTCTGAAACTGTTGTTGGAAAACAAGTCTCTCACTCCATCTTAGTTGATCTGGAGCCCACCGTCATCGACGAGGTTTGCTATCGTCATAGCGCCATCATCGTCCATCTTCAATCTTTGCTATCCCTCAGGTCCCTTAGAGCATCCCCAATTTGGAGCCTCATGTTATCATCGACGCCATCTTCGACGGTCGGAGTCAGTAGATAGAGAAATCAAGTTGAGATTGGGAGAGATGAGCGAGAGAGATGGGGACAAAGGATGAGGTTGCGCTCCTACGTGCTGCAAGTCTGAGATTGAGATTCAAAGAGAGAGAGTGTTGTGACTTGTGATAGGGTTGGGAATCAACGATGTTGATTTGAGTGATATTAAATCAAAGGTGGAAATGGTCCAAGCCGAGGGCATGTTTTCTCAAAATTTTGGACCCACCCAGCCCTGCTAATTTCATGAAATCGCCCCGCCCTGTCCCGTTTTCTATTTAGAATTTTTGGACCCGCCCCATACCTGTCCCGAACCACTTGGACTCACCCTAACTCGCAAGCCCAAGGCCCGTTTGCCCACTCCTAAGTTGGAGCAATATTAATACCTCAACTGAAGTTGACCCGCCTGCATGTCAACAATTCCTAAACATATGAATACATGAAGCTCCAGTGATGTTAACCTTTTAGTTTTACGAGTTTAAACGGGTTGAAACAGTTACCCGCGGGTAGACTTGATTCACCCGTTAAGCCTCCACGATCTGAAACGTGACCTTTCTGTGTCTGATGATCGAGTCATGCATGATGTTGTCACGTCTACCACACCATGCCCCTGTCACGCGACCACATGATAGAGTTTCACGATTTTGTTATATAGGAGTTCCCAACCAAAAACTATGCAAGCCTTGCAAGGTATCCCCAAGCCGAAGACGAATAAACCAAAAGCCCCGAATATCAAAACCATTAAATATGCAGCCTCACGTCAGAGTCAACCATCACTGCAGTTTGAGCATATTTCAATATAATTAAACAGAGATGTGCGATATAAAAAATGTGTGTTATATCTCCAAGAAAAACAGGTAAAAAACAATCTACCTCCATGATAGTTCAATCTCAAGTTTGTCCTAGTGTGTGGAATTGTACAACACTTATATAGTTAGATGCCTTTATTAGGTAGAACATAAAGACCTTTTCTAAAATTGAAGAAGGAATGCCTCTAGACTACAGTTGTTTAGTGAAATTTTCTAGTAACATGTCTTCATTAGTTCTATATTCTATTTTTTATTAAAAATGATATTTTACACTAATTCATATTAAAGAGAGAGGGAATTGTTTGAAACCGGAACACAATAAGTTAAAAGAAAGACCTTAACCATGAGAGCAATTCACCACAACCAACATGATTCTATTAGCTAGATGACCGAGTTTCAATTTTCCATGCCATCAAGGTTGTTAAGGGCTTAGTTAACTTTCAATAATGTATATAATTTAGCCCTATGTGTTCATCATTAAGTTTCACACATTTATATGGGCTTCATGTTTTTTCACGGACCCACACAAAAAGGCTTCTTATTTGTTTATTTCTTTTCCCTCCCTGTCCAGCAGACATCTTGTATATAATTTAGAGCATATTTACTTACCAGAATGATAATTACAATTATTTGATTCTTGAGTTTTTCACATAGGGTTTTTATATTAACATCCCACAAAATATTGAATGCACTTCACATTAAAATTTAATATTAAATGACTTATTTACTCCACTATGCAATGACAATTTTGACCTTATTAGGTTTTAAAAAAAATAAAGATTTATAATAAATACACTCCAAATCATTTTTAGCGTATTATTTATCTTCTCAACTATCAAACATGTTGATTAAGAAAAATTGTTTATGACGAATGGAACACGAAATTGATGTTTCAGGAGCTTCACATGAGGTAAGACTTCATGGTTTTCATTGTTTTAGTGATTTCGATGGCATTGATAATTATTTAATCTTGCGTTTGCTGCATTATTTAAACTTCTATATTCATATTCATCTTTTAGTGTTCATATGGTTAGATTCAATCCCTGGAAATTAAAAATGAGTGTTATAAGATTTGAGAAATGTGTGGTGTAAAGAAAATGTGGGGTGTATTAAGATAATTTTTAAGTGAAAAAGTAAATGTGAGGTGCATTAAGTTTGTAGGGTTTATTCAACAATTTGTGGGGTGTTAATATAATTAGCCTTACTAAAATACAGATATGCAAATCCTTTAACTAAAGTAAATGCAAAAACTCAAGAATCAAAATAATTTACAATTTTTAGTATTTTTTAAATGAATCGATACTGAAGAGAGTATAAACGTTGGGCTAAGTCACGCAATGTGTTAGCAATAATTTAGTATTAAACTTGTCAAGAATCTGAACTTCAAATCTCCCACTTAATTACAAATAGAGATGACTACTACTAGACTGATATACTAGTAACAATAGTATTTAAGAATTGAGATAATAAACATACATAACTTATATAATTCAAAAATAAAAACACATTAACCAGTGAAGATAATATTTATCTTGTTTACAAGATATGTACACGAACCCATAAACACTAACAGTCTAATGATAGTCTTATATAAAGTTAAAAGAATAAATATGGATAAATATATACGTGTATTATTCGACAATTTTTTAAAATAATGCAGTAAAAATCCAACCATATATAAAGTTTTAGTATTTATTTATTTACTTTTTAACTTGTAAGTAATAAGTCTTAGAATTGACTCTTGTTGATGGTTGATATGATATAAGTTATGGGCAATATAGTAAATTAAACACAAATTTTTTTGAGTGGTGTTATACCCACCCCATTGTTTTATCTCCCCACCCACTTTATATTCTCACCCTTCATAAAAAATGAAAAAACATGTAAACTCTTTCCTCACCCACCAATATTCCCAAAATAATCCAACATATTTTTTTTTGTTAGATTTAAAACAGATAAATAATTTTTAAAAAGCAATTATTATTAAGACCTTAGTTAGTTACAACAATGGAGGATGGGTGCCATTCTCACTGACGTGAATTTGTTCTCATCATCTCTTTACACCCCAGAGAAAACCGCCATCAACACCCCCAAACCCTCAATCCAACCCCCCCTCCAAAAAAAAAAAAAAAGAAAAACCCCATCTCAAATGTACCAAACCCCTCAAAACCACACCACACCAACACCTAGTTCGCCGCCTCGGTCGCCAATTATCGCAATACCACCATGCCTCAAAACCGCTATGGTGCAGAATCTCTATCAGTATCCACTTTAATATAAATCTTCTGTAAAACCTTCTGTTGATGCACAAAACCGGAGGTCTTGGAACAACGTAAATCTGTCCGTGAATCTGTAAGAAATGTAAATAACACAAGATGTATCGTGGTTCACCCCAAAGTTTGGGCTACGTCCACACTGATTATGTATTTATCTGAGAGAGAGAAAGCTCTCTGAGAGAGGGGGTGAGGAGCCTTAGGAATTGGCATCCTCTAATTGTAAGGGTGATGAGTCATTTTATTGAATAAGGGCTCATCACTTATTACATATTTGCCCATTCCTTTATTACATAATTACATTTAAGTCCCCTGAGTATTTGTACGAGATCTAAATACGAGGCCCTAAATATGGTATAAACACTAGCCCCCCAAGTCTTCAGTCAAGAGAGTCTTTTGGCTGAAGACTTGAAATTCAGTCCATGTGTAGGCTGAAGTAACTAGATGTTGTCTTGAACTGATGTTCGATATAAGGCGGTGCTCAATCTGAAATGATGCTCAACTAGAAGTGGCACATGTTGTGGGGCTGCTCGGCTTGTGGCTTATGTTGCCTTGGTTGGCTCGGTTTGTGGTGTTTGAAGGTGAGGGGATCCCTTGTATAGAATAAGGGCTCGCTCCTCAATACATAAATGATGGGCTAGAGTTAATGCTCGCGGCGAGGCGGTTGCTCAGTAGGCGGCAATGTTCTCTAATGGTGGTGAGGGAGTCTCTTTTATAGAATAAGGACTCGCTCCTCAATACATAAGTGATGGGCTATGAGTGATGCTCGCGGCGAGTCGGTTGCTCAACTGGCGGCGTTGCTCTCTAATGAAGGTGAGGGAGTCCCTTTTATAGAATAAGGGCTCGCTCCTCAATACATGAGTAATAGGTGCTCTCTAATGAAAGTGAGGGAGTCCCTTTTATAGAATAAGGGCTCGCTCCTTAATACATAAATAATAGGTTAAGTCCCCCAAGTATTTTTCATGAGGCCCAGTTAAGGTCCAATATATGGTACATAATGTAGTCCCCTAAGTCTTTGGTCAATAGAGTTTGTTGGCTAAAGACTTCAAATTGAATCCATGTATGGGCCGAAGTGGCGGTTGTTCGGAGGCGGTATTTGTATACCCTGCACTGAAGCTTTGTAGGTGAAGTTTTGCAAGTGAAGCTTTGAAGCTGTAGCTCTATAAATGAAGCTTTTGAAGCTAGAGCTTTTGTAAATGTAGCTTTTGAAGCTATAGCTCTGTAAATGAAGCTTTTGAAGCTAGAGCTTTTATAGATGAAACTTTTGAAGCTGATTGACATGAGTGATGCTCATGAATGTTTTGATTGACATAAGTGATTCTTATGGATGTTGTCATGAGTGATGCTCATGAATGTTGACATGAGTGATGCTCATGAATGTTTATGTATGATTGATATGAGTGATGCTCATGAATGTTTATGTATGATTGACATGAGTAATGCTTATGTATGTTTATGTATGATTGACATGAGTAGTGCTCATGTATAATTTTGAAGTACTGGGCGTACTTTTGATCATTTGGTTGGTGGTAATAGTGGCAGGTTGCCGAATATTTGTGGAGTATTGGGCGTACTTTTGATCGCCTGGTTGGAGCTATTTTGGGCTTATGGGCCTTCGCCCTCCACAACATGCCAGCCCATTTATTTTGGGCTTTGCCATTTTTTTTTTACCCTCTGATGGGGTTTATACAGATGTCTTCGAAAGATAAAAAAAATAAATTACATCATACAAAAATCAGAAAAGTAAATCACATCATTCTGGTGGGGTGTTTATTCCTTGCTTTTGCTTTTTGCTTTTGTTTTTTTGCTTTTGTTTCTGTTTCCCACTGCGTCTCTCTCTTTTGCTTTCGTACCGCAGCTCACTTGATTGCTTTTTTTTTTATGCCCACCCCTTATGAGTTGGATTTGACTGTTTACTGCCGTTAAGGCTGAATCTGTGACTTCTTTTTCTAAAGTGGATTGGATTCGCCAACTTTAGCATCTTCGTGACTCTCGGGGTTTTCAAAAGTAAAGCCTCCCTTTAGCCAGTGCAGAACAAACGCCACTGTTGACTGTGATCATTCCTAAAAATGATTGAAAACTCCAAGGGTACGCACACTGAACTTTGAGTCAGTGCAGAACAAACGCCACTGTTGACTGTGAATAACCGCCACTGTTGAAAAATCCGACCGTGAAGCTCATTGTTGGTGCGGCCTGTAGCGGCGATGTGGGAGTGGACAGCCTCAAGGAGGCGGAAGGCGAGAGGTAGGGGACGGTGGTGTGGAGAGAGAGAGAGATAAAGATCTCGATCTTGACGAATGCTGAGGGACCTCGCCCTTTTAGGCCCTGTGTTGCTCTAAACCTTTTGTATGAATTCCTCATCAACGACGACGGAGATGTCGAACAGTGGGTTGCCTGTCCCCAACAGAATCCCTCGGACACGATCACAGCGAGAGAGAGCTAAAGCCTTTCTTTGTCTTGTCTTCATGATCTCCATCAGACCCTAATTTTGGCTATCTATCTTTCTTTCTCTTATGATCTGAATCTTCATCTAAAACTTCATCATCACCAGCAGCACCAACAGCTTCATTAGATGAAGAAGATATTAAGGAATAATTTGGTGTGGAAGGGTTTTCAGTGGTACTAGTAGTCCCCAATTAGTGATCTCGTACACCTACTGCCGCCGGCTGCTTGTTTGAGTTGTTATCATGATCCAACGGTGGAGAAATGACTTCGGATAAAGAACAAGACATCTCGAAGGCTTTCGAGAGGGTGTTGTAGTCCAATGATCTGTGTAGGCAGTCGGTGAAGCTCATGAACCGATTATGATGATCAGATTCAAACCCATTTAGGGTTTGTGGGTCACCTGGTTGGTTTTCCTTCTGGAGGCTTTAAATGAGGTTCGGCAATGCCCTATGGCTCTCACTCTCATCCCCATCTCTCATTCTCTGATATCTGAAATTCGTCGTAGAAATCTATGTTTAGCTGAAAATTTCGAGTGGGGATCGAAGAAAATGGAAAATCGAACGTGGGTTCGATTCCAAATCTGAAAACGTTGAAGAAAATTGAGAATTGATGATTGGAATTGGTAGGGTGACATGAAGCAAGGCATAGTAGAGGTTTTTTCTCAGGGATTTGAGCACCGCCGAGACGTCGGTTGGGTCGTGGATCTTGGTGAAGGCCTGGGTTTCCTGAATGGACTTGATGGAGGTTCCCTTGGAGATTGTGAGCTGTAGATACCAAAGTCGCGGAGTCGGCGATCGTGAGCTCGGTGGTGAAGCTGAAGTCGTAGCACTTGGCGCAGATAGCGAAGCATATACTTGGTCTCCGTTGTGAAGTCACGGCCCAGGATTATGGAAGAGCCTGGTTTGTGGCTGCAGTATGCTAATACGAGGGGGAGAGAGAGACAGAGAGACAGAGAGAGAGGTTCTGTCTCAGTCCATTTTGCAAATCTATGTCCTTATCTCCCCTAAATATCTGGGTCCTCCTATGCCATTCTGTAGTGTTTGGTTTCTTGGATTTTGCAGATTTTGCAGATCCATGGCGGAGGTGAAAAATTAAGAGAGAACTGACATAGCTTTTTGTGTCGATTCCCACAGACGGCGTCAAATGTTGATGCACAAAACCGGAGGTCTTTGAACAACGTAAATCCGACAGTGAATCTGCAAGAAATGTAAATAACACAAGATGTATCGTGGTTCACCCCAAGGTTTGGGCTACGTCCACACTGATTATGTATTTATCTGAGAGATGAGGTGAGGAGCCTTAGGAATTGGCCTCCTCTAATTGTGAGGGTGAGGAGTCCTTTTATAGAATAAGGGCTCCTCACTTATTACATATTTGCCCATTCCTTTATTACATAATTACATTTAAGTCCCCCGAGTATTTGTACGAGATCTAAATACGATGCCCTAAATATGGTATAAACATCTTCCATTGGGAAACCCAAAACCACCAGATCCTTCGATACAAATACAAATACTGACAAGGATTTTTCATTGTATTGGAATGTTCATTAAGGCTAAAGCAATGGCCAACTTCTCACTATGATGTTTTAGGTTTCAAAACTTTAAAAGTATATAACTAATAATTATGTGGCAAAACTTGATTGGTTGGTTTTTAGGTCTTTGAAGGTCATTCTATACATGGAAAAATTTGTCAATAAAATTATTATTTCCAAGTCGGTGAGAAAAGACAATGGGGTGGGCTTAGTAGCACTCATTTTTTTTACTGTTTTTTTCAAAGCCGCATAGTCAAATAACCATATCAGCTGCCCCTATTTTCTTCTCCTTGTTTTTTTTTTCTCAAATAAAATAAATCTTTAATAACGAGATAATTATGCAGAAATAGTCACTAAAAATATGCACAACCTCTTCAACAACAAAAAATTATCTGAAGGTTGTTACCAAAATGCTTTGGCAATTATTTTATATTTTTCTCTTTGTAAGTTTTATTTTCACAATTTTAATAAGCAACCCTGCATAACATGTGTACAATTGTTAGTTATACAATTAAGCTAACCAAGAGAAAATTTAATATGATTCAAAATTTATAAGTTTAATTAAGCTATGGGGGGCTATGAATCAAAATTTAATAATGTCATTGGTTCGGTGAATATGGTCCCACTCTGCTTGCACAATGTCCGCTAACCATTTTCTTTCTTCTCAATAATTGAGCTTTTTTATCCGTATGTGTCACAAATAATTGGGTCACTGAGTAGTCTGAGTTGATGGCAAAAATATAACAAGGGTATCACACCCCATTTTACTTCTCACAAATCTTTTTAATTTTTGACCGTCGGATCGGAGGAATTGAAGAAGATCAACGGACATAAATTATCAAGGGGTGTGTGAGAAGTAAAATAGGTTGTGTGAATAGCATACCCCTATAACAATACGTAAGTCCGTCTCAAATATGTCTATACAGTTATTTTAATTAACGGAGCCCGATGATTTGAACTTTGATTTTTTTTTTAACAAACGAAAGTATCTACACTAAGAGGGTGTGAGAGTGAGTTAACCATCACCATGAGTTAGTAATAATATGGTTTAAATTTACCTTTGACGATAGTCAAATGTAAAACTTCTCACTTACAAGTAAAGAGAAATAACATTAGATCGTGGTATTAAGTGACAAAACAACATTGTGACAAGCTTTTATTACCTCTATATTTAATAACACTATGTTTGCATAAAGAAATTCAATATTACTAAAAAAATTTCTAAATAATAGAAGAAAAAAAATGACGGAATTTTGGAAGATATATTCAATTGGAAACACGCAAAAGTCATTAAATTGATTAACTGTAAAATCTGAGAAGGAAAACCTGCTGCATGTTAAATGCTTTTGCTGACCTAGTTATTTCGTTCAATTTTTCTTTAAGCAAACGACATGATATTTTCAAAGACTTCACAATGCACTATGTAATCGTAGCAGGACTAAGTCATAGTACCGGAATTGGATTCCTTCCTGAGCAAATGGTGGGCATCCTCATGACCCACTAATATGGGCTGTTAGATTTTGATCTAACGATTACAATTATTACAACTTTTAAAGGAATCCTCTATTTGTAACCGTTGAATCAAAATTTAACGGTCCATTTTAATGGGTCATGAGAATCCCCACCATTTGCTCAGGAGGGAGGGGATCCAATTCCCATATTACCGTCCTCTTCATTTATGTGGATCGGAAACATGAACGACTTGTTTCTTCGCATAATTTAGTTTGTGGTCTATAAAACTGCCTTAGGAAATGACATAAATGGTCCAAAAAATAAATAAATTGTAAAAAACGTGACAGTTTATAAGATCATATTAGGCTCAGCCATGAAAATTCCAATCCCATTAATATGTATGGCAGGTTGCAACCTAACCAATCTCAATTTCTTAATTTTAAGTTGTTAGATCGAATAAATTTACTAAAAAAAAAATGTCAAAGACCATAAATTAAGAAGGAGTGTGTGGATAGCACCACTCATTATTTTTTGGATGACTTATACTATGTTTGAATAAGGAAAAAAAAAACTTGAAATTTTGACAAAGCTAGGATTTACAAATTGAATTGTACCAATTCCTTTATTTGGTCATAAAATAAAATTTTAAAATTTCTATGTGAAAAAAAAAAACTTAAAATTTGAGACCTTGAATTTCTAATTTTAAATTTCATGTATATAAGTGTCATTTCTAAATATTTAAGAAAAAGATTAAAATAAAAAAAATTTACATTCAAATTTTATTGTTCTTTTAAGTTAACTAAATAAGAAAATTCTAAAAATTCTAAAAAAAATAAAAATTCATCGTTTCTATTACCTTTATTTTAATTTTTTTTATAATATTAAACTTTCTCATCTAGATACAGTGTTATTATTTAGGGTAAATATCAGTTTACTACCCTCATGTTTCGTGGTTTTCAACATCTAGTACATTAAGTTTTTTTCGTCCCAGAGTCATAACTAAAGTGTTAATTTTGGGACAGTCTCATATATTCGTTAGTCAAACTGTTAAGTCTGCCGTTAACTGATGACATGGTGCTTATGTGGACACTGATTGGGCGCCACATGTCATTAGGGATTCACGTGGATTTTTTTTTTGGAGAAGGGGTTAAAAAAAATGAAAAAAAAAAAAACTTTACCGACTTCTTCTTCCTCAGCCACGCACACCCACACTAAACCTTCAGATCCTCACCCCTCACAGACCATCCCAATTCTGATTCCTCAACCCACCAAAATGCAGCGTTGCTTTTCTAAGTGTTCTTCGTTTCCAATTCCACCCAATTAAATTAATTACCTAAAAATTTGGGGATCTGTGATGATAGCAATCACCTTCTTCTACCTCGGGAAGCACTAGTCTGATAGGTCACAGTAGCTATTCTTCTTCAACACCACCACGCGTCGAACATGCTCTACCGTCTTCGCCTCGCTCAATCTGGACAAGCCTTTCAACCTTTCAGCCCTCATAAACGAAACCCTAGCTCCACCTCTACTGCTTCCGCATCCTCATTCTTTGCCGCTGCCTGATGTGGTCTAGAGGTTCTGCATCGTAGACGAGAACGGCACCATGTCTGACGAGTTTGAGGTCGAGGATTTCGATCCCGATAAGGTGTTGGGTAATTGGGGTAGCCAGAATGGGACTGTGGCGGAAAGTGAGCCGAGCAAATCGACTTCATCACCGCCATCGAAGCCCTAGGAAAATCGAAAAGCTCATCCTCAAGAGGATAGACAGAGGAGGCAGGGCAAGCCTGATGGTAGATCTGGTCGACCTCGAGCAGATGGTAGATCCGGCCCTGCTTGTCACGACGAATATGCATTCGTAGGCCGGCTAGTACTAGGTCGTCGCCTACGAATCGAAGTTGTACCGGACGTAGTTCGAGATCAGGACGTTGCCGGAAGCGTAAGGAAAGTAAGGGTGGAGGACAGGAGAGGGTGATCCCTACGAGGCGATATCAATGCCGATAAGGATGAATAAGAAGCGCTACTCTCGGAGAGAATGCAGGGAGGATCCGGGGTTTGAGGAAGAAGAAAGTTTTTTTTTTTTTTTTTTTTGTAATTTTGTAATTTTTTTAATTTTTAATATCCACTTGGGATCCTTATTGACACGTGGCGCCTAGTTATTGTCCATGTGAACGCTATGTTATCAATTAACGGAAAGCTTAACAACCAGACTAATAGATGTATGAGACTGTCCCAAAATTAACATTTTAGTTATGACTCTGGGACGAACTTCATATATCAAATATTAAAACCCACAAAACTTAAGGGTAGTAAATTGAGATTTACCCTATTATTTACAAGAGAAAATAACTTGTCAATGGCCAACTTTTGTTTGGGTCATGTGGCCTGACCAAGGAAGAAAATATCGGTAATATCGGAAATATCGGTAGTCCGAAAACACGGAAATATCGATGGAAATATCGGGATAATATCGATATCGATAAAAATTACATGGAAACCACGGAAATTGTAAGAAAAACTTGGAAATTTTTAATGAAACTTTGTAGGATGTTTATTTAGTCAATTATCTATTAGTTTATCACAAAACATTGGAAGGAAATGCATTGCATGATGGATTTAACTGATTTAAGTGGATTATATAGCGAGCTGGCAAACATTGTGAGTGTAGAAAATATGTAGTAATTAATGAAAGAAGTTTAAACACACCATAATCATTTATATATAATTAATTAGTACAATATTTGGAGGTTTTATTTAGGATATTAAAAAAAAAGGAGTGAATAAAATGATGAAGAATAATGTGCCGAATTTGACAATTTAAATTTCTTACACATAAGCATGCGTCTAGGCGTTGAAGTTCCAAATTATAGTATATCAATTAACAATTGAAAATCAATACATTGAATAAGACTAAACTTTAATTTGGATGCCGATTATGTTTTTTCAAGTTGATATAAAGTAAAAGTATTGAATTTTGGAAGCCAGGAGTGTGTCAATTGAATTTTGGGCGGCGTGCAAGGTATCAATCTCTTCGTCTCTTCGAGGGCTACAACTTTCCTTTTTGTTTCACTCAATTTCGTTGCGTATTGAAAAAGTTATACTCATTTGAATCTTACCCAGTTTCCGGCGACCTCAGTAACTTTCGATACAATTTCCGGCCAAACCACAATGAGTCAGATGTCGTGTGAGATACCATTATCTTCGTCTCTTCGAGGGCTACAACTTTCCTTTTTGTTTCACTCAATTTCGTTGCGTATTGAAAAAGTTATACTCATTTGAATCTTACCTAGTTTCCGGCGACCTCAGTATCTTTCGAGGCAATTTCCGGCCAAACCACTGCAAGTTGGCCGGTGTGCAAGGTATCAATCTCTTCGTCTCGTCGAGTAGTACAACTTTCCTTTTTGTTTCACTCAATTTCGTTGAGTATTGAAAAAGTTATACTCATTTGAATCTTACCCAGTTTCCGGCGACCTCAGTGACTTTCGAGGCATTTTCCGGCCAAACCACGACCATTCCGACGTCGTGTGAGGTACCATTCTCTTAGTCTCTTCAAGGGCTACAACTTTCGTTTTTGTCTTGCTTGATTTCGTTGAGTTTTGACAAAGTTATGACCGTTTAAAGTGGGTGTAAAATTTCGGCCGAAATTTTGATTTTTTCTCCCATTGGGCGAGTCCCACATCGCCCATGCAAGGAAGTGAGCAAGCCATTTTTCCTATAAAAGCCACACTCCCCTGTTGAGGTATCCAAAGCTTGTTTGGTCTTTGGGCCAAGATCAAGTGAAGTATGTGTTAAGTTTACTTAACATATTCAAGTATTTTTTTAATAAAATATTGCGATATTATCGATATTTTTGAAAATATTGTGATATTTTTGATATTATCTATAATATTGCGATATTTTAACGAAAATAGGTTGGATAGTTAAAAAAATTTCGAAACTCCAAAAAACGATAATATCGGCGATATTTCGCCGATATTATTTTTTCTTCCTTGGGCCTGACCACCGCCAAAGTTTCTCCCAAAAGTTCAGGAAAGAAAATGATTAGTTTTCAAAACCAAGGGTAATTTGGGCATCACAAGAAGTACCAAGTAATAAAGAATTTGAATTATTATAGAGACAATATCACAGAATTGAATTGGTCATTTCCGTATTAAATAATGCATGCATATTGGACAAGAATCCTTTCCGGATCCTTTTTGTGGGGATTCGGAGATCAATCAATTGTGTCTATTCATCATACATCGTACGATTATTTTTCATTAGGTACTATTTATATTCAATTTTAAAATAATTTTTAACCACACACGATATACGATGAACGGACACGATTGATTGATCTTCCTGATATCCACAAAAAGAATCCAAAGAGGATCCTATTCCTTGCATATTAGCCTGCATGATTAAAATGGTCAATGGGTGCCACGTTTGATGGGTGGGGGCAACTCAGTCATTGCAGCTACGTTGTTTACACAACGACCAATGAATTCCAAAACCGAACCCCTAAGAGGGTAAAAGGCAATAACCAAAGCTGACCCACAAATGGGCCAACTTAGTATTGGTTTTGACACACTCCGTCCGAGATCGAGGCATGCTGGTCGTCACGTGAGGGTGACGTAGCCATGTGCACAGTGCGGAAGCAATAAAGATAAGAATTATACGAATAAATAAAAACCGAAAGTTACTAATGTGCACTAATAAACAGGAAGTGCTAAGAGTGAGATACGAGTGTAAATACTCCTAATCAGAGCATAGAAAGTCTAGGTGCAGTCCAGTAGGACAAGTACTACTTATACAGTACCAGAAGATGTCCTACTAAATATATAATTTGTTAGAACAGCCGAAATCCTCAAACGCCACCAACAGCAATCCAACCTAAAGCCTGGAGGGGCGCAAAACAAAAAACGTGAGTGGGAAAAAACAAATGTTTTTCAAAACTATTTCATCATTAAAATGCTCTAACCCATCACCGTAAAACATGTATAATTTTCCCAGAAATAGAATATAAACATATGCATAAATGTATATATAAATATCTCAATTCAAATCATGCTTCACATAACCATATTCCTAAGTATGCCATGCCAAAATATAAAATAGAATAAGTAACTCAGGTGAGAATAAATTCATGGAAAATAACATATTAGCCAAAACCCCTGCATAAATCTTTACGACTGAATTTATAGCTCATTAGTCAATCTAGCCGGAGTCACTACAATGACCTATATGGCACTACACTGAACATGAGTTGCAACCACTAAAAGGCTCTGTACGACAAGACTGGGTGTGATATAATTATGCTCAATACTACCCTCTCATGATAGCTGGGCGATAAATCGCTAGTCACCTACGAGTCGGAACCACCTATGATGGTCTATACGACAAGACTGTGCACCTAAATTGGATCCAATATGAGCATATGGTGCGGGAGGTGACATTATAACAGGCATGTGTCATATCTCTGGCTAAATCACAATCACCCTAAGTGTAGGTTTATGAGCTCAATGTTTTTCAATTAATCACAACCATTATTCACATTCACAATTCATGAACTCACCTGGGCTTACCTGACCATCCACAACACCATAATTATATATTATGCATCATATACTAATTCATATATTGAACATAAATTTATATGCATGGCATTTCAAGGCATACTTTCATTTAAACGCATTTTCTAGGAAAATATCAAGTATATAAGTATATACTGAAAACCAAAAGCACACTCACTGGTATGTTGAAGGGTCGTAGCCCCCGAGTCGCCCTTGACTGCGCTCGTCCTTGGGATAAGTCTCCCCTATATGCGAAACAACTATAAAAACGTTAATTTAAAGTACATAATCAATACTAGCTAATAACTTCTCATATATTGCTCAAATGGGATGTTTGAATATACCAATGTGATCTACACAACCTCATGAACATCCTCATATTTTTAGAAAAATTTTCCGACCACCCACGCGCCGGTTAAGGCACGGCCAGACACGCCGCCCACGCGCTAACACGTGCCAGGCACACTAACGGTAACCCTAACGGCGTTAGGGAATATTTCGTTAAAAAGTAGCTTGTACCGTTAAAAATAACTTGACGCTGTTGGAATATTCCGTCAAACTTGACGGAATATTCCGTCGTCTCCTTCCTTGGTTTGCTGGACCTTCGCCGTCGTCGGAAAAACTGGAAAAACTTTAAACCTTTATATCTCTGATATGAGCCTATTTATGCGACTTAGTTAGCTTGTTGTCTTGCATTTTCATAGTTAGTTTCTGTTTATTATAGTGATTTAAGCTATTTTCGTGTGTTTGTAGGTCCAAATGACAAAGTTGGCAAGAAAGTGCATTTTGGAACATTTTAGAGCAGTTTTGGGCTAGAATTGATAGTTTACATATGGAGCACAAAGAATGGACGAATTTGAAGTTTAAGAGAGGCTAGGAATGTGCTAAAGAGTTGAAGAAAATAAATTCAAGACAAAGAAGATAAGGAATCAGCTCAAAAGAAGGAACATTATCCAAAACCTTATCCAACCTTATCTTATCCAAACTAGCCTTATCTTATCTTATCCTAATCCTATCCTACCTTAATTCTAGCTACAAGGGGGACTCCTTATCACATTAGAATACCTAAGATCTGATTGTAGAAGCCCTGAAACAATGCAAAGAACCTGATCCCATTTCCCCCCTAGAAATCTGACGAATTTAATCCCTTCTCTTCTAGAAATCTGCCAAATATCCCTTTCTAGAAGCTTTGTGCTAAATTTCCTAGTCCTATTCCTCTAGGATTGTGTAATCATTCTCCTCCACAACCTTTGTGCCGAAACCCTAGCCTATAAATACATAATTCTGACCCTATTTTCGCACAACACACAAAAGAGCCTAAAAAATTAGAAAATACATACTTGTGCGCAGATTTGCAAGGAAGGAATGAGAGGAGACCCTTGGAGTCGTACCTGCCATTCAAGCTTGGATTGCTGGAGCGTTTCTAGGTGTATTCTATCCTTAGTTTTAGTCCAATGTTTGTTTTAATTTGGTTTTATGTTTTCAAAGACATAAGGAACTAATTTCTTTATAGCTGGAGGTGAATTCAAAGCCATGATTATATGTTTTATATGAATTGATTACATCCAGGTATTGTTTCTTGAGTCTTGAATGTGATTTGCTTATCTGAGTTATCAAAACTTGTTTAGGTATGTTGATTGAGGGTCGACACTTCATTTGCATGCATGAATTTGATACTAGAGTATAAGGGAGTTTCACCTAATCGTTATGAACTTATATTCACAAGTAGTGGAACTCACTAGTCATGATTGTGTTAAGTAAATCCTTGGTAGGAGTATCATGCTTTTCATAGTTACGAATGCCTCGTCAATGCTTATGGTTTTCAAAGAACTTAATGACCTTTGTTATGTCTTTCTATCATGCTTTTCATAGTTAGGGAACTTGATAAGGATAATTTGGTTGCGATGCGTATTCCATCTAATTCAACGAATTAAGGAAAATTTGAAGGTTAATTTGTGTTATCACGGTTAACTTGGGGTGTTGTCATTCATAGTCTAAAGGAATAATAACTGGAAATTGGTTTGTATGCATATGTCATGTGTGGAGAAGGACCCTCTAACTAGCCTTTCACCATTTTCAATTCACCAAATTCGTTTTTATAAAGTTTGTTTATGCAAGGTTTCTTGTTTTAAGTTTTAAATTTGTCAAAAACAACCCCTCATTCATTAAGTCTTGTTAGTTGAGTCATAATCTGTTTTCTTTTAATCTTTTAAGTCAAGTTAAGTTTATTTTCATCAAAATCACTTGTTAGGTCTAGAATTGAGTCTTTTTGATTGTTTGTTGCTGTTTTGAGTCAGTTTAGTCTATTTTTGAGTTGTTTGAGTCTAGTTTAGTGTTTTAGAGTTTAATTTGTGTATATTAGTAGCCCTTCTAATCCCCGGCCTAAAACGATCCCTACTTTCATATACTACAATCATAGGGTTTTTATTTGTGTGCTAGTTTATATCACATCAAATTTTGGCGCCATTGCCGGGGATTAGCAAAATTGCTAATCACCCTGTTTTGTTTATTTTACTTTTGATATTTGATTTAGTTTTCTTTCTTTCATTTTAGGTACTAAAGAAGTAAGACATGGCAATTGCTAATCTTCAAGCTCAAATAACAAATCTTACTTCTCAGTTAACGCAATATATCGAAAGGACCACAAGGCAAATTGTCCCTACATTTGGTGCGTCTTATAGGCAAGAATATCAAGCAAATCAACGTCCACAAAGAGGTTGGGAGAATGTTAATACTTGGGGTTATCAAGATCATAATCAATCAGGGAACAATTTGTTTTCCAACATGTACAATTCAGATTGGAGTGATTTTTCAAACTCTATGTGGTGGGAATCTCAACAAGTTCAACACAAAGGATATTGGTAGCCATATGAGGAGTTCTATTCAAGACCTGCGCAGCCACCATAACCTCATATACAATATGCCCAACCAAACTCAGGTTCGTCAATAGATTGTGATCAAATTCTTGATGAATTAATTTCTTTCGCACATGGCTCACAAAATCAAGCCAATGAGGCTCAACAAGGAGAATATTGGCAGCCATATGAGGAGATCTATACAACGCCTATGCAACCACCACAACCTACCTAGCAACAATTCCAACTGAATTCAGGTTCGTCAATAAATTGTGCTCAAATTCTTGATGTAATAACTTCTTTAATGCAGGAATTACAAAATCAAGCCCAAGTGATGAGCAAATTGAAGAATCAAATGGGAGAGATTGCGGAATTCATGGGGCAAATGCAAGAACAAAGTGAATTATTTGACTCAACTGTTGAAATTGCTGAAGTTATCACCTTGGAAAGTGGCATGGAGGTTGGAGATGAACCCAAGACATCCAAACCAAGCCACAACATGGATGAACAATTCCTGTTCGAAGAAGAGGAGGATAACAAGGCCACGGTAAGGGAAGAACCACCCTTGCCGCAGCCTATCCTAGCCCCAACACCCTTGCCGCAGCCTCATATGCCCTTTATGCCGTCCACTACAACCAAGGTAAGCCTAAATTCAATTTGTCCTGACCCCGTTCCACCAAATGTCTTTATTTCTTGCAGGATCATGCAATCCAAGGAAAAAGAGGGTGAGAAGGACATCTTCGAAACCTTTCCAAAGAATCAAGAGCAAGAAGTGGATGGGGAATGTCTAGAATTCATCAAAGAGGATATACTTGAGACGATAATTCCCAAAGAAGTTGGATTTTATGACATGGGACAAGTCATAACTCTCAAAACACCAAATTTGGCTGAATTTTCTAGTCCTACTACTTTCGAAGGGGTGTTTATTCTTGAGCTCATGTCGGAGCACACAGGTAAGCCACCGCCTCGAATTTCAATTTTGTTTTATACTAATATGTTGTTAATGATTTAGGAACCCACTCTAGAATTTAAACCATTCCCGGATTTTGGGTCACCAACCAAAAACAAGGAAAAATCTAAGTTCTTATTAGGTCCAAACAATTAGGATTTAAAATGATTGGCCCGTTTCACACACTAACGACCCAACGCTCAAGGGCAAAATCGACATTTCACGCCATTGATAAAAGTAATTCGGGACTGGTTGTGACAGGTTTGGTACTGAGGAATTTAAAAAAAAAGTGGGTATAAAAAAAAGTAGAGCTAAAAAAAGTGTTTGGTAAACACTTAAAAACAACTTATTTTCACAGTTTTAGGGTGAAAAAAAGCTGAAAACGTGAAGCAGCAAAAATGAACAACACAGCAGAAGCAGTTTTTTTTTCAAAGCACAGCAATACCAAACCAGCCCTTATTATCATCTCGGCTCTATCTGCAGCTGCTGATGTCACTCCTACTGATAAATATGATCATTTCAAATAAATATTTTTATTTCTAGACCTTGACTTATTTAATGTGTCTATCGCAATGCGTAGTTTGGATCTCTCTTCTCATAGTTCAATTGAATTTTAATTTTTTTAAGGCTTTTAAGTTAAAATGGTTTGTGAGATTGTCATAACTTTTTAGTTTGGTCATTGAAATTTAAAATCGATAGAAATGGTTCTGAAATTGTCCACCATCAATCATTTTGTAAAAAATTCCCATTATGAAGAACCCATAAGTCCAATTGGAGCGGTGACTTGACAAATAACCTCATTTAACGTAGACTCTTTACAGAATTACTAGAGTGGTTAACGGTGGACAATATCAAAAATCATTTCTATCAATTTTAAATCTAAGAGGCAAAAGTCATAGACTATTTTAGTTAAAAAGTCTTTTTTTAATGCTAAAAGTTTGATTGATTTAAGTGTAATGGTAAACTAAATTATTACTTGAATGTATATTTTGAATTAAGAATTTGAGTGATACATTGTCGTATTTTTATTAATATATGGTGGGTTATACCTTGCTGGCACTCGTATAATTACTAAGAAGAACATGTATGAAGGGAACCAAATGAGCTGTTATGGACATTTTTAACCCACAACAACAAAAAATAACTGAAGAATCCATAGCTTATGTGGACAATTAAAGTTTGATAATTTTTAATTGATAAAAAGAATGGATTATTGAGATTGACAGGCAAAACCCACCACAATAAGTTAATTAATTCCAAAAATGAAACATAGATATATAATCCCACCTTCATAAAACTCAAGAGAGAATTTCACCTTTCTCTTGTCACATATTTCTCAGCTCTAACTGCGCTAAGCAGATGCCTGCGCTTCCTGTGCCTGTGCCTGACAACTCATCAACCATGTTAGCATCATCAGGGGGGAGCTCCGGCGGGGAAGCGGCCACCATGGCAGAAGTGGTTCGTGAAGGTAGGCAAGAATCCGAAACGACAGACGTCTTGTCAAATTCAGTTCAAGAGGGAAACAAGGGTCACCGCTTATATGGGGGAAACCGATGGCCTCGACAAGAAACGGTGGCGCTTCTGAAGATACGGTCTCAAATGGATGCAGCTTTTCGTGACTCAAGTCTCAAAGCTCCATTGTGGGAAGATGTTTCAAGGTGAATTTATCTTCTTGATCGAAAAAGTACAAGCTAGCTAGTTTGTGTACATGTTTAACTTTAATTATTTTTTTTAACCAAAGTTTAACTTTAATTATTCACCTGAGATCGATCGTCACTCTTCTTCTTTTATTTTAATGTGTTTTGTTCTTTTCTTTTATAATTTGTTTTTGGGTTGCAAGTGTGGCCACAGGGTTAGAGCTTTGGCCTTAGAGTCGGAGTAAATGTTCTTAATACTAAAGCTACAAACTTCTACAAATATTTCGATTTTTTTTTATCCATAAGAAGTTCATACGTACTTTTGCAGGCAATCTAGGTATAGGTAGTTTGCTTATTTGTTTCGGATTAAAGGATGGTTTTGTTAATTTTTAGGATTTCAATTTCGTCTTTTACAAGGGTAATCTGTTTTCTTAATTTTCCTGTATTTTTTTTTTGTTAATTAATATTAAAAAAATAAAAATAAAAGCAAATGATGACCCAAATTATGTACATGGGTTGCCATAATTTTAATCAGGAGGCTAAGGTAATTTAAAAATAAAAGGGTAGAAGTAGCATGAAAGATGGAGATGAAACCAGATTTTGTTGTTTCCTTATGGAATCTTGATCTTATTATTTTAACCAATGTGTTCATATTCTTGTAAATATTCTTTTTCCCCTAGTTACTGAGTTTACGAGATGGTCATAAAAAATAAAATTACAGCAGTCCATGAGCTTTTTTCTATCTAATCTTTATTTTTAATCTATCTGTAGAAAGCTAGGTGAGCTTGGTTATTACCGAAGCGCTAAGAAATGCAAGGAGAAATTCGAGAACGTGTATAAGTACCACAGGAGAACCAAAGAAGGCCGGTCTAAAAAACAAGAAGGAAAAACTTATCGATTTTTCGATGAACTTGAAGCTTTCGATCATCAAAATCATCACCATTCATCAACAATAATACCAGCAAAACCTCAAGTAGTCCTGTGGCCAACCATGAACAATAACCATCCAAACAACCCTAGTCTTGTAGTTCCTCATGTCACCACTACTACTACTCTTCCTCTTTCTTCAACGTCAAGCATCATGACCCCAACAAATGGTTCTCTTCCAAATGGTCCTCAAATTTCACCACCACACATTACAAAATCACCTCTCAATCTCTCTCAGCAAAATATTAATGGTTTCAAGCCAAACTCGGCAACAAACAATCTTTTTTCGAGCTCTACTTCCTCGTCTGCCTCTGATGAAGAGTTTCAAGTTCAACCCCGTGACAAGAGAAAAATGAAGTGGAGGTACTTCTTCAAAAGGATGACCAAGGACGTGCTGGAGAAGCAAGAGAAGCTGCAGGAGAAATTCTTAGAAGCCATAGCGAAGTGCGAGCACCAACGAATGGTGAGAGAAGCAGCTTGGAGGAAGGAAGAGATGGCGAGAATGAGTAAAGAGCACGAAATTTTAGCCCAAGAAAGATCATTAGCAGCGGCACAAGATGCCGCGGTAATTGAATTCTTGCAAAAGTTTTCGGGGCAACAAAACTCAACAAGTATTCAAGCACTCGAGGCACCATCATCACGGCCCCATCCACTGCCAGTACTAATGCCACCACCGCTGCAGGCTCCGGTGGCAGTGGTCACAAGTAGTACTTTTGACGTTCCGAAACTGGATAACAGTGAAAGTCCACTTCCTGCAGGATCTACAAGATGGCCGAGAGTTGAAGTTGAAGCTTTGATAAACTTGAGGACATATCTTGACGTGAAGTACCAAGAAGCCGGGCCTAAAGGGTCTCTTTGGGAGGAGATATCGGCAGGGATGAGGCGGCTCGGATACAATAGGAGTGCAAAGAGGTGCAAAGAAAAGTGGGAGAACATCAACAAGTACTACAAGAAGGTGAAGGTGAGCAGCAAAACGCGGTCTGAGGGTTCAAAAACATGTCCATATTTTCACCAGCTGGACATCTTGCACAGTAAAAAGAACAATAAGAATAATGCTGGTCATGTGGTGAAGCCCAATGCTGAAACAATGCAGCCATTGATCAATGTCCAGCCAGACCAGCCAGCAATTGAAGATATCGAAAGGGAAAACGGGGATCGAAACGAAGACGACGAAGATGGAGAGAGTACAGAGGAAGAAGACCGGAGTGATGACCAGATGGAGACGGTAACCAACTAGAAAGAGTCATCAATGGACATGGTGGATTCATGATATGAGTGGGATAGAATAACTAAGTCTCTTTGTTTTACTCTTCAGATCCATTTGACGTAAAATGTCAATCCCAAAAACTATCACAACACATGACTGAAAAGGCACATACAAAAAATAAGAAAAAAGGGACAGTGTATTATTTTTCCTCAGGTCCCAACTGATGTCAGTCTAGTAATTAATCATCACGTGGGTTTGCACCAAAATAACGATCCTCTCTAACTAAGTGGATCCGGTTTTAAGGTTGAAAATTTCGAAACCACACACCCAATTAGTTATATATTGTAATACATAAGGTCCTAAAATACTGGATTGTAACTTTAGCGCGGATTTTATTTTTAGTTTTTTTACAAGAAGGTAAAAATTTGGGTCAAGCCACATAATGAATCATTCATGAAAGTTGAACATAAAACCTCCATTTACACACAGGGAGAATACCACTAAACAGTAGTATTAATGGCTGATTTTATTTTAGTAGGATTAGATGGTTCTTTATGCATTATTTACCTCTATCTAATTTTTGCGACACACACACACACACACACACACACATATATATATATATATATATATATCTCAAGAATAAAAGAAGAAGCTATATACATATAGTTTTTGTATTTATTGTTATGTATTTTTGTGTTAATAGGGAGGTGGAGATTCCACAAACCTCAAGGTACATAAACTAAAGAAACCAAAGTTGTATGTTTCCTTGTGTGTTCATGTAAACGGGGGAATTAGTGGAAGGGTTATTTTGTAGTTGATTGGAATAAACAAACTCCACGATCAGACTAAACTACTTATAGACATAGCTAGCTTGGCCTTGCCACTATCACATAAGAATTATGAAAGTGCGAGCACATACTAAGCATTTTTTTATCGGAGGATTTTGATTGGCATTGCAGAAATCAATATTACTCGATTTGGATATATAGTGCGCACATATGAGCTAAAAATGAGGGGGACAGAGCAGTAGCCCTTTCCACTTTGCAGAAGGTGGCTTCTTACAGCATGCCAACATCAGCTAATCCCATTTCATTTGAAGACCCTAGCACCATACAGAAGGAATCTTCAAAGTTCTCATATAAAAATTGTTTTGATTAGTATCAATGTATGTCTCCACACCTTTTGACTTTCTCACTTAACCGTTTCCTTGATTATACACTCATCCCACTCATCATTCAACTTGAAGATGATTCTTCTTAATTAACAAGGGATGGAATCAAGAAACAAAGAAATGAAGAACTCAAAGGACATCAAGGTTAAAACATATAATATCTCAAGAAAATTTTGTTTTTTTTTTCTTGGAACAAACGATATTATCTACACTAAGGGGGAGGGGTAGGCTTAGCCTCACAATAGGCTAGCAATAATGTGATTCAATCTCACATTTGACGAGAATCGAACCTAAGACCTCTCACTTACAAGTGAAGAGAAATACCACTAGACCGTAGTACTTGATGAAATTGAGGTTCCACCATAAAACCAATTGACAATATGAGGAATAGCCAAGACCATATAAGCACATAGCAAACCTTGTCCCTCACCGATGTGGGACAACTCTCAACAGGTTCCACCCAATTGGCAATATATGGAGTAGTCCAAGACCATATAAGCACATAGCAAACCTTATCCCTCACCGATGTGGGACAACTCTCAACACGCCCCCCCGCACGTGTGACCGATTTTCAAGCCTACACGTGGACAACAACTAGGTGACGTGGAGCTCGTGTGGCATTTGGCTTCACACGAGGAAAACCCGCTCTGATACCATGATGAAATTGAGGTTCCACCATAAAACCAATTGGCAATATAGGGAGTAGTCCAAGACCATATAAGCACATAGCAAACCTTGTCCCTCACCGATGTGGGACAACTCTCAACAGTACTAAGTGGCCAAGAAAACTTGGTTTAAATACTACAATTTAGGGATTTATTCTTCACTTGTAAGTGAGAGGCCTTAAATTTGACTCCTTTGGATGGTGAATTCGATATTAAATTATTAAGGCTAGTCGCTTAGCTCATCTCTTACTCTTTAGTGCAAAAATATCTTTGTATTCTCAAAACTTTCATTCATTGAAAGGAAAACGAAATTAGGCAAAAACACATAAATAGGTCTAATTTTTCCTTTTCAATAAAACTAGAGGTACCTGCCGACTACGCCTCCAATGTAAAACGCTTATATTCCTTCGCTAGCGGAAATCGAACGTGTGAACTGCATGCACCAGAACACCAGACCGAAGAGAAATTTTTAATTGTGACGGGAATACAAGTGGTACACTACGTGTTTTAATAGGAGTGGTAGGAAATTTTATTTTTTAAGTTATTAACTTTTTAACACACATATCTCACAATTTGTATAATGACACGTGATGTACTACCTCGTGTACCGGTCATACTGAAAAATCTCTACAGACCGAATATGTTTCCCTCTTGTGCAAGGAGCTAAAGGACTATTATCATTCTGCAAGACTGAGCGCTTCGACTAAAGAAGAAACCAGAGTGCTTCACACTTGGCAAAATAAAAAACAACTTTACCTTATATTTTAAGGGAAAAACCGAACGATTGACAATTCCACGCACAAGAAGAACGAGGTGTTGGGGGACTTAAGAGAGCCCACTAAAGAATGAGAAGATCAAGACATTTTGAGCCCACTAGAGAGGATCAAGACATTGCCACCAACGACTGCTCCTGCTTAGTCGTCAACTCTGAGCCACGTATTGGTGAGCGCAATGCTCGAGTTAAGCGCTTGGCAACCACCGTCGTGTGAGCCCAACGCTCATAGCATATCAACCGAGGAACCAAGCAAGTAGCCCTAGGAAGATATCACTTATTCTTCATATATTAGTCGAACATTGGAGAAGTAGCCCGCACACCCCACCTACTTGTTCCACCCATTTATTGATAAGGTGGTGAGCGACCTCAAAGCCGAAGACTTTTAGGGCTCACTAAGGACCTATATAAAGGGGCCAAGTATTGCTTATAAGTAATCGAATTCATGTTAATAGATTTACATTACATCGTCTTGAGAACTATTATAATCCAAAGCAAACATACATTAGACCGTTCCAGTGAACGTAAAACATTTATAAGGGTGAACCATTTAGTAGTCTCTGATATAGTTTTATATTTTGAACGCATCAAAGATTGGTCATACTGATTTTGTGTTGACCTCCCAGTTTTGAGTTTTAACAGCTTTTTTGAGTTTCAAGCAACACAATCTCTCAATCGTGGCAGCTCTAGGTAAGTTTATGTTCATATGTTTTATTTGATTCAACCATGTGGGTCTAACAAAATATGGATTAGGAAGCAATATCAAAACGAAAATGCACACTAATGATAAATGTTGAGGCTTCGAGTCCATATAAATATCTTTTTATTACACCATAACCCTTAACCTATTATGACACACCCCGTCCTGAAGGAGGGCATTCTAGCCGTCACGTGAGAGTGACGTAACCATTTACACAGTTCGGAAGCTTTAAAGATACAATTACTAAGATGTAACACCCGAGGGTGAGTCTTACTTTTATGAATTCTGTCAAAACACCGTTGGATTCCTTGTGGCCACCAAAGTTCTGCTATCTTGAACCTGGAGGGGCGCAAAACAAAGTTGAGTGGGTCAGTAAAACAAAGTTTTTCAAAAATCATCTCATTATCAAAACGCTAACCCCTCACTGTAAAACCCGTATACTTTCCCAGAAATATGTAATACGTATACTTATCTCAAACCATACTCAGAAGTAGTGATATGTGAATTATATGCCATGCCAAAAATATATATCTCATCAAATCATATAAGTAACTCATGAAAAATAATATGTTAACCAGATCCACCTATAGTGGCCTGTACGGCTGAATCTATAGCTCATAATCAATCTCATCAATCTTATCTAGCCGGAGTCATCGCAAGTGACCTGTACGGCACTACACTGCACACGAGTCGGAACCCCTGAAAAGGTCTGTGCGACTAAACTGGGTGAAATATAGTTATGCTCACGCTATCCTCTCCTGATAGTTATGCGATAAATCGCTAGTCACCTACGAGTCGGAACCACCTCTAATGGTCTGTACGACATGTCGGAACCACCTTTAATGGTCTGTACGACATGCACCTAAATTGGATCCAATTATGAGCATATGGTGCCAGGGTGACCATATATATACATGCCTGAATCATCTCTACTAAATCACGATCACCCTAGTGTAGGTTTATGAGCTTTCAATCATATCAACTCAACAATTACATAATTTAATTTATGAACTTACCTGGCACTTACATGTGCGTCCGCAGCACCAATCATGCATGTATGCAATTACTAATGCATAAATAATTAGGCATATGTTTTGCATGGCATTTCATATCGCATTTCATATCACATTTCACTTAAATTGATTTCCTGGGAAAAATCTCATTTATATAGGTATATACGGAAAACAAAACTGCCCACTCACCTGGAGTTCGCCCTACAACTCCCTAGCACAACACATCAAGACGTCATGACGATCGGCGCCTAGAACAATCATCAAATCAAGCCTCAGAAATCATATCGATAGAATATATAACTTATATAAAACACGTCACTACGTAGTTCGATCCGGAAGATCTGCAACTCAAATTTCCAATCCATAACTTCCAGAGGTCCACAATATATCTCTAGAACAACATCCTAAAATTTCCTTACCATCCAACGGTCGGATCTCCGTCAATTGTCAAAACCAAGTGATGGTTAACATTCTATTTTATGAACTTACAACTCCAATTTCGAAAGATCCGTAAATCGGATTCCCAATCCGTAAGTTCCTATAATCCTCAAATATTACGTATTACAACGTATCAAAGTTTGGTGACGATCCAACGGTCGGATCGTCAATTCACATTTTCACCTAACCACGAATCATAACGAACTTAGGTTCAATTACTCAATTTAAGTCAATCAATTATCAAAACTGAACCTAGAACATTAAACACATGCTAAGAATGATATTGGCGGGCCATTGGCCATGCGCCGCCGCACGGGCCGCCGCCCCGGCTCGCCGGAAAATCCAACTATCTCAAAAAATTACCAAAATTTACAGAAATGAAGATCTCAATGAGTAGAGTAAACTTTATACATAAGGCCAAGGCCAATTTGGCTTGGAAAGGCTCCAATTCCATCAAACCCGTGAAGAACCCTAGAAATGGGTGTTTTCAATTCGACCTCCAAAACCACTCCGATGCTCCAACTAATGCTTGGGCTTTGTTCCAGGTCCTAAGGGAATGCTAATGATGTTAGTAATTGAAAGAAAACGTTTCAAGATTTGAAGAATTTGTACACTAAGCCACCGCACACACCGTACAGTTTCAACCAATTTCAATGCCAAATTCTTTGATTTTTGGGGTGTAATAGGAAGAGGGAAAAGTGATGGTTTGAAGTAACTCACCGGAAAAGTGAAGAAATTTCGACGGAAATGGGTGGAAAACCCACCGGGTTGCGCGGGTCATGGGTTGAAAACCCATTTCTGTTCTTCTTCCTCCGCTTCTCGCCCTCTCTCCTTTCCTCATTTCCCCTTCTCTGATTGGTCTAGCCCATCTCTCTCCTCTCCCCATTCGGCCTCTTCTTCTTCTTCTCCGATTGGGCAGCTTTGCCCAATCTCTCTTTTTCTCTATTTCCTCTGTTTTCCTTTCCTCTCGATGCCTTCCTCTTTCTTTTCCCATTTCTAATAACAACTAATAAAAATAATAACACATAAATATATATATGCATATATTAACCAAAGTAAAAGTACTTCTCAGGTTAGAGTTCCGTAAAACTTTAACCGTAACTCCAAATCACGAACCGTATGCGCCCACGCTTCTGTAGCGATGAGTACTACGAGGTTATGGCAAGAAAACAAATATTAGATGGCACAACACAACGATTAACCTCGAATAATGTGCGTGCCTCAAAGGGCATTTTTGTAAAATCCTTTATTAAACTTTAAAAACTCTTAAAATCAGGGACGAGCTGTGACATATTAATTAATTTCTTTGTTCATGATAAGTTTTGTTATACGACAATATACTTAATGGATATTTATCAACTATTCACTATTCTAAAAATCTCTACCTAGTGCCGGCCTAGGCACTAGGCCGCTGGCCACCGCTCCGATTAATTCCTAAGCCTTTAAAAATTAAGAAGAGGCGCTCAGACTGCCTAGGTGCCCGCCTAACACGTCCAGACTCACCTAGACACCCGCATTGGTCGTGACTCTCACTTAGACAGAAAATATATCATTTTCATTTTGCATTATATTTTTTTCAATATATAGTAAGAGACTTGTTGAATACTTAGATGAACACACATGATATGTGTGTCTCCTATGTTTTCATTATGTTCTAATACTTTATAATCTATATGTCATTCTATTTTTCAATTTATGTATCCCAATGAATTATGTATTTTTTAAGTATATTCGGACATTTATTTATACAATATATAATATAATTTATTTAAATTCGCCTAGTCCGCCTGGTACATTGCTTAGGCCTCGCCTAGCCGCCTAAGCACTAGGCCTCAACCGGCGCCCGACTAGCCTAGCGTCTTTTGGAACCTTGCAACAATTAATGAAAAAATTATGTATAAAAATAAATTTGAATATGCTAATAAATAATAAATGTGAATCAATAATTTGGCAGAGTACGAACAAAATAAAATTAATATAAAATGGACAAAAACAGTGATCGAGGCTTGCGTACCGCAATATTATTTAAACAGAATTTCGTCTCTACTCAATGCTTGTAGTTCGATGGACGTCTGCTTCACCAAGATTCATTGATCAAACCAAGATTTCAGCATCCAAAAACTTGGGTTCTAGCGAATATCTTTGTGGTTCTCTCAGTAATAAGGTTTTAGGATTTCAGAAAGAGATTTTTTTTTTCTGTGTTCTAAATGCTAGGCAAATAGATGTATGTATAATGCACTTATACTTGTTCGCAACAAGTATGGATATGGGATGCATCTTTTGGAAGACATCTGCTCAAAGGGGTGCTTAGCTGTTTGGTGTTCTTTCATCGTCTCAGACTTCATCCAAAAGGATAAGTCTGTTGATTTTAAAAATAATTAATTAAAAAATAATTCATTGATGAATTTAATTGTTAGAACTCGAGCCCAAGATTGATAATTAATTATACATTAAATATATATTAATTATTAATTAATTATCACACTAGAGCTCAAACTAAATGTGACAACCCGTCCCTAGTTCTAGAATTGTATAAATTTTAAAGGTGTGAATTTACAAAAATGCCCTAAGAGGCGAGAGTATTGACTTACATTGACCAACGTATAGTGAGACGTATGAAATACTCCTTTTGCGTATTTCTGTAGTACTCGACGATACGGCCGCGTAAGAGCAAGCAGAAGCAGATTGGGGTATTGATATTACCATTTATTATTTTATATATTTTTTTATAGTACCATTACATTATTTTTAAGATTAACTTTGATAAGAATTGGGGGAAGGAGAACAAGAAATGGGGGGAGAAAGGGAAAAAGAAGAAGGGCTATTGGCTGCCTAATGAGAGAAGAAGGGAAAGAGCTTCAGCCAAGGGTAGGAAGAGAGAGAGTGAAGGTGACCAATCAGAGGAAGGAAAGGAAGGGAAAAGAGGGAGAAAAGAAAAAGGGGGGAAACCGGGTTTCCCTCAACCCGTGACCCAACCCGGTGAATTCTCCCATCTCCGGCCACCTTAGACGACAAGGTTAGTGTCAAAATGACCCTTACCACGAGGGGAACTGATCCCTCTTCCATTTTCATGTGAAAATTGGGTGGAAAGTTGGTGAATTTTGGGTAAAACCGTACAAGAAGGGGCGCACAGGTTGAGTTCTATTCAGCCACTATTTGAAGCTACCTCGTCCAATTACCACCACCAATAGACTCCCCTCAACCTCAGGAACAAAGCCCAAACACTTGTGGAGGTGTCAGAGTGAGCATGGAGGTCGAATCGAAGCACACCCTCTTTAGGGTTTCTGACAGATTTATGTAAAATTGAGGTGTTTCTCAGCCAAATTAGCCTTGGTCACAGGCGCCGATCGTTCGTGACGCTTCTATGTGTGTGCTAGGGAGTTGTAGCGTAAACTCCAGGTGAGTGAGTCTTTTCCCTTCTATCGTGTATATATATATATATATATATATATATATATATATAATTCCATAAAACGTTTATAAATTGATTATTGCTTACGATTACTGTGAATGTTTTGAAGTAATTATTGTGAACTACGAATGGCTTGATCCCTATTTAGGGTACGTAGGTAGTCTAACAAGACGTTAGATGTAGCCATACAATAAATGAGACTAAATAATTAAGACAATAGCCTTGTTTAGGGGATTGAGTAATGGGAGGGACTTTGGTGGAAAATGTGAGATTTAACCTTATGAATTAGTGGTTAAATGTTAGTCATAAATCAACGTGTGAAGAATCAAGAATTCGAAGTACGGAATTGTAATTAATGATAGTTAATTAAATTAGTGTCTAGTTGGGCTTATCACCGATAATTATTTCTGAAAATAAATAGTTCGGGAGTAGGGCGTTACATCTTATATATTTTTATGCCATATTATATATATGTATATAATTGAAAATGCTATAACATGGTTGAGTATTAGATTGCATCATGGTTTATCTATATGTATATTACCTGCACATAATTATTGTGAACACTTGAAGTGCAAAGGTGAACACAGGACACCCAGGTAAGTTCAGGTGAGTGTATGGTATTAGTTGAAATAATGGAGTTATGGCATGACTATATAATGTTTTAAGCAACTCCGACACTGTCGTACGGGTTGCCCATGAATCGTACATGTTATGTTGAGATGCATTGAGAGCTCATAAACCTGCACCCCAGTGTTAGTGCTCCCGCCCGTGGCCAGGGCACAATCCTTCACGTAATGTTCACTTCCCTCACCTTACACTCACCTTGGATCCAAGGTAGGTGCACAGTCATGTTGTACATACCACTTTAGGTGGTTCCGACTCGTAGTGACCTACGATTATTCGCACAGTCTTCACGTGATTGTAGCACTAGAGCGTATTTATTTATTTACACCCAGTCCTGTCGTACAAACCACTTTAGGTGGTTCCGACTCGTGTGCAGGTATACTTATGAGCTAGCATATGTGATGAGATATAGATTCAGTCGTACAAGTCACAAGAGGTGACTCCGACTTATGAGCTAGCATATGGGATGAGATATGGATAAGTCTTACGGGTCACTATAAGTGATTCCGACTTATGTACTAGTATGGATTATTAAGCACATGATTATTTATATTCCTATTCAGTTGATGTGTTGTGGTATACTTCTGGATTTAATGTTAGCGTACATTTGATATCATACTTATACATGGCAAATTCTCAGAAATTATACGGTTTTACAAAGAGGGGTTATTACAAAGATAATTATGGTTTCAAACGTTTTGTTTTTACCCACTCACATCTTCTATTTTACACCCCTCCAGGTTTTAATTGCTGAATGTTCGTATCGACGAGGATTCTTGGCAATCTCAAGATAGAAGGCTTCTTATGAGGGTATAATCCTTATCTATTCTACTGTATTTACTTATGCTCTAACGTCACGTGTGAAGTGGGTTCATTTCAGCTCACCAGTGTACTCTGGTATTTAGGTACTCTTGGGTTCAAATTTATTCATATTTTTCCACATCTTTACACTTTATGGCTTCGTCACCTTCCAGGTGTCGGCCAGCACAGCTCGATTCGGAGTCCTTATGGACATTCCGGGTCGGGGTGTGTCACTAAAGGTCAAGCTCAATTTTGCTCTCCAAGGTCCAACTCTTTAATCACTGTGTGAGAGGGACAAAATCTTATAAAGTATGAGAAACTTTTGGTGGTTGGTATATGAGATGATGAGCTAGAATAGATTTTTACTCAAAAACTCCAATAATACTTGCACTAAAATGTGGCGAATAGATAGTAACAAACATGTCATTCGAGATGTTCAAATATAAGACTACTAAACAGTAAATGGAATGGTAGTACAACTGAAATTGTAAATCTAACAACAGGTTTGGATTTAAAATTCTTCAGTTAAACTCTTACTCTATCAAGGGTTCTACTTTCTGAAAAAAAAAAAAAACTAGGAAATAATTGGCCTCAATGAATACGAATAGTTGTACATTGTCGTAATCGCAGATAAACATCAAACATCGGTGGCAGATATGACAGTTGTCCCCACTAAAAATGTCGTCACTAAACCTAGTTCATTAATATTTGAACTGATAACCTAACTAAAGGGTATTCTGGATAAGCAAAAAGACATGATATATGCTTTTCTTGTTGTTTGCGTATTCTACTTGTTTATTATGGCTTGCACCTTACAGTAACTTATCATCATATTATATGCAACCTTGAGAATAAGGTTGTCTAGTTTCTTTCCACACAAATCTTAAAGTTGTTTGGGTTAATATTTAGCTTTGGGCTTAAAGGAATGAAAGCCTAGAACCAAGCCCAAATACCCATCTCAAGGCAAGATGATGGCTCCCCATTTAATGCAAAGGTTAGGTGCTTATATGAGAAGTGACAACCGAGGGAAATCCACCTACTCTTAGCCCAAAAGCACTTTTTGAAGGGCAAAACATGTAAAAATGTTGATGACTCACTACCTTTCAGTTGTTTTCGAGCAAGAGCAGAAACAGTACAGTCGGGTTAATTCGCCTATAAATAGGGGAAGATGGCCCAGAGACAAAGACACTCAACCAATCAAACAAACAAACATACAACTTGCCTCTCAGTCAAGCGAATATCCAGAAAGCTGTGCTTTATCCAGATTCTGCACCCTTTTAGCCTTAGACTTCCTTTAGAAAGACATATTTTGTCTATGTAAAAGCTCTGCTACCTTTTCCAAATGTTGTAGTATCGATTATTTTGTGTAAACCCATTGACCTTTCATTCATCTTTCAGTACCTAACCCTTTAGAACTACAACAAAGAAGAGATTGCAAGACGTTTAACCTTGCCCGACAAGGTGAAATCTTGCCCACCTCTCTTTGTTTTGTCTTTCAATTAATAGATCTGTTGTTATAATGTATTCCCCAGTACATATTCAAGTCATTTCTAGTCTTTTGATGATCCAAAGTACCATCAGTTCTCAAATCTGGTTCACTTAGTGGTTTTATTGTCATAAGAAGATTAAAAGTGATTAAAACTGATGACTTGATCAGATCTTGATCTCCACCCTTTAAGCATACACGATAAAGAACTAAAAGTCCTTGATCTCAAGGCATAGAAAAGAACTTAATGTAGACTTAACCCATCTACGACAATCCTTTGATAACAAGAAGTCAGAATAACTTGGGGCACAAGTTATCGGTTTAAATACACTTATTCTACATCTGCCATACAGAGATGGCAGTGGCATACCTTAGCACTTAGTTTTGATTGAGAGCCTCAAGACCTACACCTAAGGCCCCACAAAGGCACTTTTCAGAACTAACTTTGTCTTCCTCTTGCAGCATCTCGGCAAGCAGGAGCCCGCCAATCAACCAAAGTGCCAACTCCTTGGGGAGCTGTGTGCTCGAGCTAACGACCCTTCCTCGCGAGATTTCCTGCCCAAACAGAAGTTATAGTGTGCGGCTCGTTTAGAAATATTTTTGAAATGATCGAAAGTGTTTTTAGATAAAATATTTTAGGATTTTAAAGTGAAGTGCTTACAAGAAACCCATAATATGTTATTCTAATAAAAAAAAAACACTTCAAGTGACCCTTTAAGATTCACTTGCATTTTTTCTTAAGAATGATTTCAAAAGCATTTTCATCAAAAGCGTTTACAGCCATTTTAAAAACACATCTAAATGACCATTTAATAATACAAACAAATTAAAGAGAGATATTTAGCTAGGAAAGTCCATTCTTGAAACTAGCTTCATTGTGTTGCGATCACAAACAACAATACTTGGTACAATGAAAGGTAATAATAACAGTGTTCTAAAAATGGGCCTAGGTGGCGCCTAGGCATTGGGCAGTGAAGTGCCGACCCGATTGGGTGCCAAACGGTGGACAAAATCGGGGTATTGTTAGGCACTCGCCTGGGCCCTCCTAGGCGTTCCTAGTCGGTGTCTAGGTGGTGGTGCTAGGCGGTTCTCCCAGTCGCCTTCCACATCTGGTCGCACCAAAAAATTGCAGATTCGTTGAGAAATCTGACGAGGGAGAGAGACGGAGAAGGAGAGGGGGAGAA
The DNA here is from genome assembly GCF_042453785.1 of Malus domestica. Taxonomy (NCBI): domain Eukaryota; kingdom Viridiplantae; phylum Streptophyta; class Magnoliopsida; order Rosales; family Rosaceae; genus Malus; species Malus domestica. The sequence continues at coordinate 3,050,257 of NC_091670.1, read as the reverse complement.
GGAGAGAGGGAGAAAGATCGGGCAGACAGGGAGAAAGATCGTGCAAAAAGGGATGGAGGTTGAAATGGATTATTTGCTACAAAGAGGGGATAGAAGAGAGAGATTGCAGATGAGATTTGAAATAAAAATGGGGGTACAGCTATTGTTTTGCTAGGGTTCTTAGGGGTTTTTTTTTATTATTAATAGTTTTTGACAATTTATTTTAACAATTATATCAGGCCCAACATCTTTTTTAAGGAATAAAGCCCAACACTAAGTAATAACTTAAATTCAATGGGCTTAACAATACTTAATGTCCATATGTTATGATAAATATTTATTTTTCTATGTTTTGCATTTTAATTTTTTTTTCAAATTTTATATACAAGCAAGGTTTTTTAAGTGTAAATATGCACTTATTTATCTATTATATAACAAATTTATTTAAAAAATACAAATTCGCCTAGCCCGCCTAAGTGCCTAGACACTAGGCTCCATCTTTTCGCCTAATTAACGCTTAGCGTCTTTTAGAACCATGAATAATAATAAGAATTTGTTTAACATCAAGTGATCAAGTTTCAGGAGTCTCAGGTACCCTATAAAATTCCTTATATTATTGATGTTAACTACTACTCTATCCCATTCTATGGGCATGAAACAAAGTTAGTACCAAATGCTTTGGGTCTAAGGCATAAGATAAAATCTACAAATACGCCTTTAGTTACTTTCAAGATACGTTTTAAAAGACGTTATCAAAATATCTTATATGTTACGTTATATGACATATATTTAGTGGTTAGTTTATGCTAAAAACTTAATATGCGAAAATTCTAGGGTAACCAATATATGACATATTCTTAACGGTTAGATATGTGTTAAAGAATTTAGGCATACATCTCCAAGACTGAAAAAAAATCTTGATGTTTGTATATATCAAAACTAACTTGCTTAATTACTAATTAAGGTTTAATTTGAAGACTATAATCTGCATTAAAGTGAAAATTTTCTCCTCATTTTGTTTTATATTTTTTTGGACAAGATGCTGTCACTAAAATTCGAGGAGGAAGGAGTTTTATGGATGTATATATATTGATGGTAACATCTGCTTTTATATCTTAGACTGTAGCATTGAGTACGTTTCAGAATATTTATTCGTATACATCCACACAGCCAGGCCAATCAATTTGCGGGGCACTTGATCACCAATACCATGCATGTATATTCAAGAAATTCACGGTATTGTTATATGATGCACAAAGTGATATGGTTTGCACAATCAAAGGAAGTGTACCTTCGTAATGGTGAGTTGATATCCTTTATGGAACTCACTGTACGGAGCTTGCCATTAAATTTGGACCGTTCAAGATAGAAAGAGGTTCAAGTCTTTGGTTTGTGTGAGGTGGGTTATCAGATTGAGTTAATGAAAATCGTCAAATTTAATTTGAGAGCTCTAAATTTGCCGGTCCTTGACCTTCAAACAATGAGATCCAGAAAGAATCTCAATTCTATAATTCTGATGCACTGATGCTATTATTGTATTTCTTTTATTTTATATCGTTGCTCTTGTTAGTTTTCTGATAAATCAAACACACATTAGTAAAAGAAATCAATTTTGTATTTTTTTATATACTCGCACGCGGTGTTGGAGAACAATTCAGAAATAATAAAATTAACAGAAATAACAGAAATCGAAATTCTAATACTTTATTAACCAAAAATATTTGCTATACAAAATGAAATACAGAAATAAGTACATGAATCAAAATGGTACTAACTTGATTACAACAAGTAGAGGCTAGCGCAAAAGCTATGTCCTTCAAACAGTATTTCCGTCTCATTCTTGTGCTTGTGATTCTACAACGTCTGCTTGACCAGGATATAACTACGAAATCCTACAACTCGCACTGGATTATAGAATTCTAGCGATTTGCTTTGTGTGTTTACTCTCTGGAAAGTTTGTACAGAAGAGAAGGAGGAAGAAAAGATGATTTCTAATGGAACTGAGACTCCATTTATATAGGTTATTTCATACCTCTTCAAATACCTTTTGGATGTATATAAAGCTACATAAAGAGTTGTGTCTATTAATCAAAACGTTTTTAATTAAAAACTTAATTCGAATTTATAATTAATGATTTGATTAATTTTAATTCTTAAGCCCCAAGGGCCAAGGGCCTTGTCTTGATTAATTAATATTAATTTATAATCAACAAGCCTAATCCACACAATTAGTGGCTCAAGTCTCAATCCTCATTTCAAATAGTCCAACACATAATCACTAATAAAGGCGACTAACTTAATATAAGGACCTCAAGTTCCCTTGAGTTCCCCGATGTGGGACTAAAGGAGCTCAAAAACTCCAACATGCGGTAGCCATATTAACTTTCTAAATAATTAGTAAGCGTTTTATTTTTTGGACAATTAGTAAGCGTTATATACACAAATATTGGATGTTATACCTTGGAAGGGGGAACAGATGAACTTTTATCATAAGTATATGAATTTACTATACTACGAGAATTTTTTCATTCTCTCCAATCCCAACTCCTCTTTGTTGTTGTCTAGGCTAAAATTTAGGATCTCAAAACTCCTTAGAAATTTATACCCCACACAAGTTTCACTTATTAAATTAGATTTGTGATTCTTTTTCACTTATAATTGAAAATTTTCAAGTTCGACTAACATGCATAATCGAAATGACGTATAATATTTATGTTGAATTTCATACTTAATTATGACTTACTCATTATTTAGCTTAATCTATTTCACCCCAGTAATGAGGATCTAAGTATTATCGAATATACAAAGGCTTAAGAAATATGAAGATTCGGTGGGATCCCTATAAATAAGAATACATGTGATATTGTGGCATATCGTGGATAGCTCCATCCTGTTGTAAAGGGCTAGCAAATTGTCCTCTCATTTTAAGCTGTTGTGCACCATACGAATCGGAGCCATATTAATAGAGAACTTTCAGTGACCTTGTTTGTCTGCAAACATTAATTAATTCAATCCCTTAACATAATACATATATACGAGCTAAACTTTCTTGAAATAGATTTCGTTCCGCTGTTTATGAAGAGGGATAGATAGTGTCCTAGTATAAATGGTTCGTGATCATGAATTAACTATATAGCACTCTTGCTACATGGTTAATACATGTTCACAAAACAATCGATACAAGGTAATCGATACAAGGTTACTATCTTATATCACTCCATAAACTGTAGAGCAGGATACCTTTTAATGATTGCATTTCAATGGTCCACTATCAACATTACTGATATGGGTCTTAACTTAACCACCTATTACTAAGTATTGGATTTTATCACAAAATATCTCGATAATATTAGAAATGAAATCCTTCATATCTTAATTATACATTTTTTTTGTTACATGCCGATGTGGAATCCTATTTTCCAACACATACCAAACCTAAATGTGAGTGACTATAAATTTCTTAACAAGAAAATTGAAACATTTTAGTTTTCTTTGGAGAAGTATTTAGTTATGTCTAATAATATAAAAATATGTGTACATTTTTTTGTCTACACCGTATTACTAGCACAAAACATCACAGTAGTGTTGTACCTGTACTCTTTCCTGCCCTAACTTTCTCAATCTCTCTTAATCAAATAATTCTCAGTAAAAGTTTGAACTGAAAGTAAATTTTGATATAAATAGACTAGAACAAAGACTAGTAAGTAGTCAACAAATTATTACTCTTGTTGTTAATTTCTGTCAAAGAATTAAAAGAGTGGATGTAAACAAACGAAAAACAAATATAAATGCATCCAGAAAGATACTAATTTATAACTACTTCTCACATTTACACCATCAATCCCAAGAAAAAAAAAAAAAAAAAATATACAACCCTAGTTGAAAACTGTCTATTATTTATTTTTTGGAACTCGAAGTTGATAATCCCTCTTTATCTCTTCCTTCCTCATGACCTTATTTATTTAAAGAGAATAAATAAATAAATTATAAATAAACATTTTATAACTTGATGACTGACTATACCCCTCCTCTCAACACTCAACACTCACCTTCACCATTTGCCTTTCTTTTTTAAATTTCTTCCCAATTTGTGTATATTTTTGCTTTGCATGTTACTCTTCTCCAAACACAAAATTCAGGACCCGCCACATTGTATTTGACCCACTTACCCGTCCGAAAGCCCTGCAAAATCTGACCTACTTTCTTTGAATCCATGTTCTATTGGCCTTTTTCTCAAGTTGTGACTCACTCACTCAGCTGTTGCTGCACCCACTGGAGCTGGTTTGTTTGCCACTATCTCGTAATTCCCATCACCTTCATCATAATCCTCCTCCTCCTCTCCATCCTCCTCCTCGTCATCGTCATCGCCGATATTGTTCTCTTTATCTTGCTGGTCATGATGATCGTCCCCTTGGTTCTGATGATGGTCAATACCCATCATTAGTCCCTGATGGTCTTGCTGCTGCGGTGGCGGCGGCTGAGGTGGCCATTGCTGCTCCGGCCTCACCATCAGAGGCACCGAGTTCTCGGGCTTGAATTGGCTCGAAGAATTAATAGTACTAGTACTATTGACATTGTTCTGATCGAACTTGTTCCTCTCTCTATACAAACTATCCAGCTGGTGAAAGTAGGGACATGTCTTCGAATCCTCGGGCCTTTTCTTGTTGCTTTCCTTCACTTTCTTGAAGTACTTGTTAATGTTCTCCCACTTCTCTTTGCACCTTTTTGCGTTCCGGTTGTATCCGAGCTTCCTCATTGCTCCTGAGATTTCCTCCCAGAGTGGCCCTTTCGGTCCATTCTCTTGGTACTTAGAATCAAGGCTGGTTCTCAGCTTGATCAACGCTTGTACCTCCACTTTCGGCCATCTTGATGAGCTTGGCGGCATCATCAAATTATCGTTCTCCCCATTGTTGTTTGATTTCGGAACAATGTCAATGTTCATCGCAGTCTGTTGTGGTTGTGCTTGTGGTGGTGGTGGTGCAGGCTTCCGCGGTGGAGGCAGTGGCGCTGGTTGTAACAGCAGCAGCTGTGATTGGTTCGGCATGCTTTGGTGTTGGTTTTGGTTTTGATTTTGCTGCTGCTCAGATACCCTTTGCAAGAATGACATGACAGCGGCATCTTTGGCTGCGGTGATTGATCTTTCTTGGGCTAGAATCTCGCGCTCTCTTTTGATTCTTGCCATCTCTTGCATTCTCCAAGCTTCTTCCCTTACCATTCTTTCTTGTTCGCGTTTCTCGATTGTCTCCAAGAATCTCTTCTGGAGGTCCTCTTGCTTCTGGATCACATCCTTCATTAGTCTCTCGAAGAATTCCTTCCATTTTCTCTTCTTCTTGGCCCGCCCTTCCAACTCCTCGTCGGACGAGGTGGAGGAAGAGGTGGAATTGGAAATGATGTCGGTGGGTATGGCTGTGAAAGACGTTGGGAATCCAGTGTGCTGCTGCTGCTGATGTTGGTTGGCATTGGTTGTAGGGTTTGCTGTTGTTGGTTGATGCGGCGGAGGTTGTGGCGGTGGTGGAAGAACTATAGGGTTTGTCGGTGGGAATGAACTGGGGAGTGTGAGTTTATTAAGTGTTGGTGTTGCAATGCCTTGAGAGTACACATTATTAATTGTAGGGTGCGGTGCAGCTGACGATGGAACAGTAGTACTAGTTGTAGTAGTACTACTATTAAGATGAAAAATTGTTGGAGGAGGGTTAGCCATTGCCGTTGTTGTCATTGTTGCCGCGGCCGCCGCCATAGGCTGATGAGGCTTCCGTTGATGATGATGAGAAGTACTAGTACTGCCCGGGGTCGGAGGTTGATTTTCGAAGGCGTTTAACTGGTCGAAAAACCGATAAGTCTTGCCTTCAGACTTGCCGGTGCGGCCTTCTTTGGTTCTCCTGTGGTACTTGTAGACATTCTCAAACTTCTCCTTGCATTTCTTGGCGCTTCGATGATAGCCAACCGCTGCAAGCTTCCTGAACGATATGAAAACAACAGTTGCACAAAAATCAAAACACACACAAATTAATAATTAAATATGTTAATTGTCTATCTTGAATTCAGCAACAAAAACAAAGTATTTCCACATAAAATTACAGTAGTACTATTCCACTGAGAAAAATTATGATAAATAAATATGTAAGAAATTAGCATCCAGCTAACGCTGGCAGGAATATATCAGATATATATACATGCATGTAAGAAAGACTAGAAAGAGATTCATTGATGAAAGACAGAAACCTTTTCTGGAAATTGTATGACCCAATTGTTGAAAGAATTTATTCCATTTGTTTTAAATTTTTCTATATTTTTTGAGGAATTTATTAATATTCCCATTGTTGACACTGTAATTTCTTCAGATGGACCATGGAGAGGTAGAAATTAAAACCAAATGAAAAGACACAAAAAAATGAAAAAATAAAATAATTACCCAAAAGAGTAATTAAACAAAGTGAAGGACTTGAAATGGATCATAAGCAAACAAAAAATAAAATTAAAAAGGTATATAGTACAAAGAAATGAAAATTTCTATCAGTGCTCCTCAGATCTCAATTAAAATATATCGTAATTAAAATTAACCTGGAAACCTCTTCCCATAAAGGACCTTTAACACTTGCATCACGAAAGGCGACGTCCATGTCAGACCGTATTTGCAAGAGAGCTAAAGTCTCTTGGCGCGGCCACCGGTTGCCACCGAAGCTCCTCTCACCACCTCCTGAAAGTTCCTCATGACCACCTCTGAACGTTTCTTCACCTGAATTATTATTCGAGCCATCGCCGCCACCGCTTTCAGGAGCTGCCACAGCCACGGCCGCAGCATCGCGGCTGGTGGAGCTCCCTAACACACCAGTTGAGTCCCCCAGCATAGGACCAGCTGGTCTACTTCGCCTTTTTCTTCTTTTATTCCCCTCTGGCTACAACAAAACTAACAATTACGACTTACAGCAGATGGAAGTTTATAACCAAAACATGTCACTCACGAAAGAGAGAGATGGTGAATTCTGTACAGAAGGGTTTTAAGAAGACGGGTGTAGGGTGAAGTTATTAATTTATTTCGGTGGGATCTGCTTCTCGATCTCAAGGAACATGTTTTTCTTTTCCCTTTTTTATTTTTTTTTATTTTTATATATATACATATATATCTTCTTCTTCTTCTTCTTCTTTTCTTTTTTGCTGTGGAATCTTTTGGTTTTATTTTTTTCTGTGTAAGTTGGTAAAAAGAAACAAAACATTTTTGGATCATTTTCCTTATTTTTCAAAATTTGAAAAATACATTATTACATATATAACGTGTGGTGGAACCAGCATGGGATCATTAGTTGTATTAGATCCCAACAACTTTAAAAACTCCGTGTATATTTGTATTTATGGTATTTGACTTTTTAAACAGTTAGGGCAAACTAAATTACAAGCTTCTTTGCCTACTTCTTCTTCTATTTTTTCCTACCATCCTTGTCTTCTCTTTCTCTCTTCTTGTGTGTAACTCTATTGGGCGCACCAAATGCTCGATGAAATATTTCAGTTGACAAGTTTTGATAATCTTCAACATTACTCAACAGTTTCCTATAGCCACTCTTGACAAGCCTCTCCAAATCATAGTAGTTGTTGACATATGTTGTTATAAGCCTTTGGCATATGGTGGCAATAATCGACAAGTTCCTATTAGTTGCTCCACGAAATGGTCCAATAAAGTTTTTTGTCAAAATCATGACCAATTATTTGAAAATTATGGCTCCGCCACTGTATATGGCCTACCAAACAGATTGTGTTGTGTCAAATTCGTTATCTTAAAGAGTTTTTAATAGGGGATCCACTAACAGCGGGGTTCGTTAATGGGTCAATTCATTTCGTGTCGGGTATAACGAGTCATGTAAGTAATTGACATGCCTAATATCTAGGTCTAACAAACAATATCTTATTGCATTCTTAACAGGTCACCCAATAATGATCTGACTCGTTAATAAGCTCTTAATGAATAATCCGATAACAACTCGACTTGTTAACGAATTCACTTGAAATTTATTATGTTTGTTTCAGTTCTTGTCAGGTTAACAAATCATGCAAAAAAAAATTATCAATCATAATGTATATATATGTAGACAGAGATTATTCTTTCTTCGGTGGTAGCGTTACAACAGACATTTTTTAACAGCAGCGCAAAGAGACGATGATCAATAAGTTGGTTTTCGTCTGTCCAGCTAAATTTAGTTAAAAGCCGGCCCATCTAGGTCAGCTTTTTTTCTCTTTCCTTTTTATTTTTATTGTTATCTTTATCTTTTCTTTCTTTTAAGGATATTTTTTAATTTTCTATTTATTTATATAATATTTTTGAGGCTCATCAGATCAGGCTCAGCAGCTTTGCTTTTTTGGGGGCTGTTTTTGGAGTTCAGTGGCCGTTGGCTACAATTTGGTTGAAATTATTATTTTACTCCCGACGTGAGTCCCATTGAGCTTTAATCATTGAAAGCTAATCTGATGACGTATGTTTTTATTGGATCAGTACAATTGCAGATCTAGGTTTGTTTAAATGTAATTCAGAGTTTTTGTACTTAATTATGTAAATCTTGGATATACCAAAACACCCTTGGTTTGGAAAATTTACAAAGATTAGAAAAAGTTATTAGTATGATATTGTTGACCAGATATAAAACGAGCGAGATTAATGTGAAATCAACTCATGCAAGTGAATTTCCTCTGTGTTAGATATCCTTATATACATTTTTTTAAGAGTACTTATATACATTTTTTGTAACTCGAGATCTGGTTTATACTAAATTAATAAAAATTATGGAGACGGATTTGAACTTGGTTGTAGAAGTAAGAGCATACCGTTCTAACCTTAGCTGAACTAACCTTTTCATTTGTTTGACTTTTTAAAAAAAAAAAATTGGAAATTTTTTCTAAACTCTATTTTATTATTTTATAACCATAATTAAAATCATGTTATTAAAGAACAAATATATAAGCTAAGACTAGTAAAAGTTAGAAATTAAAAAATTAAAATTTAATAGTTCAAAGTTCAAAGTTCAAATTATTTATATTCTGGAGCACTGTTAAATTTATGCATATACTCCAATTCAAAAAGTAATAACATATAAGAAAAATGGCCTCAAATATTTTTCAACTTGTTGGGTGGAAGTATAACTGTAGAATATGTTGCCCAAGGGACCTCTTGTGATTGTGACAATCAAAGTTTGACAAAATTTTATTCTCCCAATTGAGCAAAAAAATATTTTTCAATAATAATTTGTTATCTTAAACAGAAATGTTAAGGAGATTCTCTCAAAAGTGAGACTTTTCATACTCTTTGTAAACTTATATTTTTTGCACAATTTTTATAATATAGACACGAAAATTGACGTCAAATTGTGAGGTAACAGGAAATCACGTTTTAAGAGAGTCCCCTTAGTATTTTTCTATCTTAAAAGAGACATTTTGGAGTGGGATCCACTGTTGGAATTAGTTGAATTAATCTTTCTTTGGTTAGATGTAGGTCATGTTATTAGGCCAAAGCCATTTATGAAAAGAAGTAAATGGTGGCCAATTTTTCAGTTGGGTACCTACCACAATAAATTGTGTGGAAATTTCGACGGCCCTGATCTAATCATCACCGATGATGAAATTTTTGGGACCATTAGCTTGTAATTTATTTCCATGTTTTTCTAATTGTGTCATGATCAAAGAATTGTAGCCGTACATACACAATTTGTGCCACGACTGTGTATACTATTACTAACGTTACGTTTCACCTTCGTATTTTAAATTCCACTTAGAAATGGAATGTGACTTTTGCTTTTTGGCGATGAGGTTGTTGGGACTTGCAAGCTAGTTTTCTTATTTTTTGCATTTGGTGTGTCAAATGTGTAATAATGGACGTAGTATTAATAATATGGACCATTCATGTATTAAAAAGTTATTATTCAATAAAATACCTTGCACGTTATCAGGGATGGCGTCAATAAAGGACCAGAGTGGTTTCGAGGCTATTTTAACTATGATGTAAGAAATTTCTCTTTGGGCCCAAACTTGCAATTGTTGTGAGACATGAGAAAGAAGATAGATTGTTCGTCGTGAAGAAGTTGAGTTGAACCACGTCGTTGTTTTTAGAATCTAACAGTTTTGTCCTCTAACAATTATATTGTTTTTGTGTTTGTAGTTTAATGAAACGGTGAGTTTATACATGGGATTTTATATTTTATATTTTAATATTATTTCTAAGGCAACTTAATCATCTATTATTTGCATGCCTCATTAATGCCCTCATTCTACCAAACGATGCAAACCATAATTTTTTTTTTATGTTCTTACCATATATATATATTTTTATTTTTTTAGTTGTTTTACTAAGTTGTGTTGCACAATTCTTTTGATTTTCTCTATTTAGATTTAATAGGCCTTTCACTTTTGTGAAGATTGCTTTAATTGCTCAAGTTATGAGTTTAGTTTTTGTTTCATACATATATGAAAGGTTTTTCCTCACATAAAATCCTAACTCCACCGCTACATGTTATGCAGTCACGCATTTACGTTGAATAAGACTTATGTATTCTTTCTAAACTTTCAAATAATAACTTAGAGTTATATGTTCTAGTTACAAATATGACATCACATGTCAAATTGGTAGATAACCCTCAAAAACTCCGTAAAGGATAGCTCACGAACTTGAAAAGTATGTTAGATGCGTGAGATGTTAAACGAAGTGTCTTTTATTGAGTTTATTAAAAAGGTTATTTATTAATGTAATTTATTACCATGGTTAGGAATTCCGTGCCAAACAAATAAAACTTCATCATTGTGCAATTAGTATGTAACACCATTCACTCTAGACTAAGCCATAAGGTCAATAAACGAGTTGACCTAGTGGGTTGTAGTTATGGCAGATAGGTCTTTGGGTAGTATTCAATATCGGGGATTTGGATCCTCTCTTGAGCTAATGGAGAGGATCTTCCTGACCAAGTGTTGTGGGCCGTTGGATTTTTATCCAACGGCTACAAACAGGTGTGTCCTTTTAAAGTTATAATAATTATAACCCTTGGATGAAAATCCAATGACCCATAACATTTGGTCAGGAGGATCCTCTCCATTAGCTCAGGAGAGGATTCAATTTCGGAGCTCATCAAAATTCTTGAAAATTCATAACACTCTTAACGTACATGGTGGACTTTTTGGTCAATGATGTGTTATTTTTATCAAACAGTATTCTAAGTGGGCTAAAATATCAAAATGGACTAACAATAATGTAATTCAAATTCGCATTTGACAAGAATCAAACATAAGACTTCTTACTTACAAGTGAAAAGAAATACCACTAAATCACAATATTAAGTGGCGGATTTGAGAAATTGGATTCGGACAAGAAATCAAAGGAAACAAAATCAACTTATAGGGAAAGGAAAGATAGAAAATGGGAAATAAATTTTTTGAAAACTTTACAATTTGCAATCAATTCTGTAACTCAATTATTGAGTTAAAAAAAAAAAAAACAAGTGGACTGCCCAACCCATATAATGCAAGGGAGTGGACCCCCTTAATCAATTAGTCATTGGTGTTCTAGTTAAGATGATATCTGGAACTATCATGACTTCTCATTTTAATTTCTAACAATGAAAGATAATAGAGAGAATCTCAAGTTTTTTTACTGTAAATTATTTTGGTTATTTAGTGAAATTTTTTATTAATATCCTCGTTAAGTAGAGTGGTTGGTTTGACAAAAATATTCTTAAAAATGTGGTCACGTGATTGTTCAGTGACAATTTAACGAAATATTGATAAATTTTCATAAAAAAAACTAAAATAATTTACAACGAAAATACACATAAACCACTTATATTGATTTCTATTGCCAGATACTAAAATAAAGAATTACACCAATATCAGAACTCCTTTTTAACTAAAAAGCAATAAGCCATAATGTACAAATCATCGAAGATCAACTAGTTGTTCAAAGTAATTATACCCGGATTAGTGGCTTCGGTAGTAAGAAAAATGGAAGTTAAACCTAGGGATGACAATATAACCCATCAAATCTAATCCCCGCAAGTAACCCATTTGAATGGTTCGATTTCGGGTATAAAATTTGAGTATTTTACGGTTATGGGTAACCGTCGAGTAAATTTTTCGATTTTGGGTTTGGTTATGGTTATTGGGGTATCCGACCCAAATCCATACCCGAAATCGAACCATTTCATCTATGAATAAAAAAAATATAAATATTTATTATATGAAAAGGGGTTGTTAATAATCATGCATTATTAAATATGAAATTATTTATTTACTTTTATATCATTAATAATAGGAATTATATGCTTATAATTTTTAAAAGTGTAAATGTTTTCTTAGTAACATAAATTTTTAATATTACTTATTAGATGCATTGTATAATAATAGCAATTTATTTAATATCGTTTTTTTTTAATATTCTTCATTTAGTTAATAATATATATAAATATCATAATGAGGAAAACCATTCTCCGATCAAAAATCCGTCACCCGACGGATTCAATTATAGAGAAAATCCGTTCGGGAATTTGAAGGGTTCGAATTTGGGGAAAATAAACGAGTTTTCAGTTGAAGATGACATATCTAAACCCAATCCATCCCGTTGTCATCCCTAATTAAGCCCCAAGAACGTGCAGATTGTCTGATGAGGGTAACATTTTTGGGCCAGCCGCCAACCGAATAGCGTAAGCGATCAGTACAAGCAATAGCAAGGATAAGGGAAGGGGCATATTGGTAAATTGAGTACGCAGAGGTGGAGTAGAACGTGAGGTAAACGTGAAAGGATGAGCACCGTCTATTTTTAATCTTTTTTTGGGACAAGGGTGAATCTTATGTATCGGATAATGATAAAATTAGTTACATTCTCCGTATCTTATCATTTGTTAAAAGAAAATTAACCTTAAAATATACTTTTACTGGCACCACCTAGCCTTCCTTTTTCTTTACGAATGATGTAGGAATAAGATATGCATATAATCACCATAGCACCACAAACTAGCTAAAAGCACTTCTTCTATTTTAGACGTATTAGATTCGATTCTCATAACTTATAAATACGAATTTGAAATCAAATTATGACAGACTTTGTAGCTTAGCCCAGTTTTCAATGTTCAATATCATTGAATAAAATGGATAGGACGTTAACCAAAATCCTTGTTAATGAGACGCAAAAATCATCTTTACCATATCACATTCAACGATAACTTAGTATTGAAAATCACTACAAATACATTTCTCACGTTCGTGTGAATCAAACTTTGAACATTCGCAAACCAAGTTAAGATTGGGTGCAGCTAAGAGCATCTCCACCTGATAGTGGAGGGCAAATGCAATTAGGGAGCAAAGACAATGAAATTGCCCTTACTATTCACTTTAAAAAGTAATGCCTTTGTGCAAGTCACTTGTTTGGAAGAAGCAAGAGCAAGGGCAGGATGATTCAAGGTTTAAGGAGCCCGACGGTCAGTCAATCACTTGTCTAGGGCCTTTCTTGCAGTTAGGCAACTCTTTCCTCTTTGCTTATATGTCCACTCTTTTATGACACTGACTTGGATGGAAAGCGGTTTGGAAGCAACTCTTATAAAAGGGGCACTTACTTTCATTCCTGAAGGCTATCCTAATTTAGGCCTCTCCCTCAAAGGGTTCACCTCGTCATTAGGTAGAGACGCAAGCAGAATATTCAATCATCAACCTAGTCTGTTGGATATCTGCTATTCACAAATTTATTTTTTTATTTTTGTAATGTTTTCTTTTGTCTTATCCTCACGTGTCATTATTGTCGTAGATTTTGTTTAATTTTATATGTTTAATTTGTAAGCGTGTTGAACTTGGTAATATTTTTTAAGTGTGAACTTTGTAAGTTTTTTAATTTTTTTTTGGTAATTCTAATGATTTTTTTTAGAGTTAGCGTAATCCTAGCCTTTGAATTTTTCAATTTTTTGAAATCAAAGACTCACAAAGTCCCATGTGGTGACCCCGCAGAATTTTCGATTTTTTAATCGTTAGGAATCCAACGGTCTTGATCAACATACCGTTGGAAATCCAACAACTGTAACATCACCAAATTTGAGCCTTTGGCTCTACTGGGCTTCACGGGGGCGCGCCTCTTGTTTTGCTAGGCTTCACGCGGGCGCAAGCCCTGGCTTCAGGATGCAGGGCAGCTGCAAGGGCTACTGCCTTTAGTCCAATTGCCTTCCCCTTTTGTAAATCGGTGGAGGAGTTTTTTTGGGGGTGGAGAGCAATTCAACTCAATTGTAAGGGCAATTGGGTGATGTGTGGAGATGCTCTAAACCAATTGGTCATGCGCACACCAACTAGCTGTTGATTCTAATGATCTTTGGCCGCACTTCATTGCATGGGGTAGGTCTCATGTACTGATGTTGGTTAGGGTTATGTGCAGTGGCGGATCCACAGTGGGGTCATTGGGGTCGCGCGACCCCTTGGAAGCCATGGAAGCAACCTTAGAGACCCCTTGGACTGGTGGTGCGACCCCTGGTGCGACCCCGTTCGCTGCACACCAACTGTTCGACGAAAGGTCGTCGGTCTGGGCAGGTTAGATGAAGAAGACGAAGGCGCTGTGGCGCCAGTTTGTTTTTAAAAAAAAACTGGGCAAAACGACGTCGTTTTGGCCCAGGAAATTTTTTTAAATGACCTGGACAAAACGACGTCATTTTGGGCCAGGTTTAAACAAAAAAAAAATGCCCAGCGTGTCCTAGGCAGGTCTGAACAAAAACAAAAATACCAAGCGTGTCCTTTCGACCTTATTTTGCACAGAGCCTTATTTTTGTGCCTTTGCTAGTGGAACCGAAAGGCTCTGCTTTTTATTTTATTTTTTCATTGTTCTTTGCAGATGTAGAGCTGGAATGTAGGATTTTGAACAAGGATTTTGGAGTAGCTGGTCGCGCTATCCTACCAAGACCCGATGAAATGACGATATGCATGCCGTTTCTGTTAAAAAAAATTTCGCGCTGCGCGCGCTATCCTTAATGACCCCCCAAACATTATTTCCTGGATCCACCACTGGTTATGTGTCATGTACATATTTTTGCAAACGAGTGAAAATATGGTTAGGGTTATGTCTCATGTACATATTTTCGCAAACGAGTGAAAATATGTAGGAATCAACAATTTCAATATGAAATTTATACGATAAAAATATATTAATCACAAGTGAGTGAATAATGGGACTGGTGACAAAGTATTGTCCATCTACAAATATAATTTTACTCCAAATCAATAATTTTATAATAAACATACAACACCATAATAGCAGTAACCTCCAGTTAATTAAGTATTAAACACATATAAAATGTGTGTGTGTGTGTGTATAACGTCATCGTAGCTATGTGAATTAAATTTGGTACATCTTTCAACTAAATGAAAACAACTACCATATATAAAAAACTACTTAACTTGTACAGTACATTACTTATCATGTTTAACCTGGGGATATAAAACTTACTATGGGTTGGGTGGATTGGTTTGCTTGTTTGCTTGGGCGACAAAGGTTTCTATAAACGTTGGATCGAGCGCATAGAATAATATTGATAGTAGCACAGTCGGCAGTTGTTGATTGTACGCCATAATCGACTAATGATAATGTCAAATCAAGTTAATATAAGTATATTTCATTAGAAAACAACGACGTGACAGAATCACAACCGATTGTGCACAACTTGTGCACCAAATAGTAATTGTTTAGTGTCATTATCTGGCCTCATCAACAAATTAATATGTATATACGTTGCTTGTATTATAAAGCAATAGATTTACTAGGTTGTATATATTATATATGTAATATATAAGGGGCGTGTGCTTAGCTGGCAGAACATATATATCTGTAAAATCTGTAGTTGGATAGGATACATAGATAATATATAGATATGCCTTTTCCTGCTTCTGTAAGCTCGCTAGCGAGCTGGGCGTCGAGTGAGATGCCTTCCTTCATATGCCCACCATTTTGTACATATCTCTACCATTCTGTATTTACAGCTTACTACAACGTAAAAACTCTTTTCTCTCTCTCTCTCTCTCTCTCTCTCTCTCTCTCAGAGGAGGAACTCACATGGCACACACGTCGAAATCGTAAAATCTCGTATCAATAAACAATAATATAAACAGTGATAATGCATTCGTATTGTGTAAGTCATTCACACCGAGACGTTAGACTGTTTGCGTTATTATTTTAATCAAGGCATGCATCATGCAGGTAGTGTATAGCAGGCTGCAGCCATTGTATAAATAAATCACAACGAAATCACATGGCAAAGTAATTAACTAATCATAGTTGTAACAATGTTATCAAGGTGATAAGTTAATAACAGAAAGATAATGACGTCGTACTTATGGTCGGGTTGAGACTATCAAGAATATACATAGACCAATAATAAATAATAACATATATATGATACGTCTCCTGTGAGACAGACTCTAAATCTAATCCAATCATCAATTATTTTGATATTTACTTAATAAAGTGATTTAGATTCACAGTTTTACAAAAATAAAAATAAAAATTTGTACGATATTTTTAGGTGATAAGAGAATATTTACGTATATATATGCAAGCGTATACGCTAATACTGATAAAATGAATTACTATGTTCGTAGTTGTCTTCTACTGCAACAACTTGTAGGAAAAACCAATCTTGGTGACTTGTGAAAGCCAGATATTCTGCTGCACAACTTTAGCCTTTAACATGTAAGAAACTGAAAGAAAAAAAATCAATAATATAAATGAATAGGAACAGAACCGTTTTTTGTGACCGGGTTTAACTACAACGTATACTTCGTACGTAACTGTAATAATATAAAATATTTGTGTTATCGTACCGGTTACCTCACTTACAAGACAAACAAAGGCCTAGAAATAGGAAAGTTTTGGAAATTAATTAAATAAATATTGGGAAACCTTCAAAGACTAACCAGTTGATAAGTTAATACGGTTTTAATTATATGTTTTAGTGCACTCCGAAATGTCATCTCATGCTCTAACTGTATATCGGTAATCACTCAAAGATAACCCTTGCGAAAATTAGCAAAATTCTAAAAACATTATTTCAATATATAAGAAAACCTTCAAACACTAAGGACTCGTTTGGATGTGCTTTTAAAGTAACTGAAAGCGTTTTTGGTGAAAATATTTTTGAAAACAATCCTTAGTAAAAATGTTAATAAATCCTGGAAAAACACTTAGGGCGCGTTTACTAATCCGTAATCAAATTGAGAGGAATTGGATTGAGGAGGAATTGGATTGAGGAGGAATTGAAATGAGGTGGAATCAGAATCAGATTCCTGTTGAAATTGTTTACTAAAACTGTCTGGAATCGGAATACAATTCCATAAAGCTGTTTACTAATTCAGCAGAATCGGAATATAAACCAGTATGATTACTAAAATGTCATTTGTCCCAAATCGAAATTGAGTTCATATAAGTTGTTTACTAATTTAGATGAATTGAAATAAATATCAATATGATTACAAAATTGCCTTCGTTTATTTTATTTTATTTTATTCTATATTTATGTTTATAAACATTTTAATTAGATATTTTTATTTATTTAATTAAAGTAAAGAGTTAAAATATGCACTATTGATTTATTGTGTATAAATTAGATTATACATAGTAATATGAAGGGCAGTGTTGGAATAATCACAACCAAGTGAGGGCATAATTGGTAAAAAAGTCCATTCCCGATTCCCCTCCAATCCAGGAATTGAAATACCTCCCTCTTGTAGGGAGTCCAATTCCTCCAAAATCAGGAGTGGGATTCCCCAATTGGTGTGGACCCCACATGTTTTTTGATTCCCCAAGATTAAGTAAACAAAGGTGTATCCCGTAATCGGAATCCAATTCCATAAATTGATTCCCATTACAGGTACGTAAACGTGCCCTTAAAATGCTTCCTAGAAGAAGCACATTTTTGTAGAAAGCGCTTAAAGTGCTTTTGAAACCCAAAAATATTTTCTCTAAAAGCGTTTTCAGTCATTTTAAAAGTACATCAAAACGAGGCCTAAGCGGTTGATAAGTTAATATGGCGTTTATTACATTTTTGAGTCCACTCCATATTGTCATCTAGTTAAATTTAGTCATTTAACTATAATGAAGTAAATAGTTGAACACAATATTGCATGTTAACAATGAAAATTTTAAACAATATCAAAAGACGATTTTTCGATTTAACTAATTCTTTTGCTAGGATGATATTTGAACCAATATGTGTATACAAATATATTATGAGAAATGGTAAACACATAATCTTTTACATTTATTTCACATCCGTGTTTAACTTCGTTGCTTCAGTATGATTTATTCGATCTAATACAGCCCATAAGAAAAAATAAAGTTTATAAGTAGACAAAAGGGTTTACTTCACATGGGGGGGCATGTGATGTGAATGTACACACATACCTCTGTCTACCATGTGGTTTAACCCCTTGGATTTTATCTGTCACCAGCTAAGCATATACACACGCAATTGATTCCTTTTTTTTTTCCAACCTCCTTTCATTTTATTTTATTTTTTTATTATTTTCTATGTCCCCTTTCTCTCTCTCTCTCTCTCTCTCTCTTTTCTTTTTCTTTTATTTTTATTTTTATTTTTAACCTTTTTATTGAATTAATAACAGAAAAAAAAGGATTTGGATCCTCTCCTGATCTAATGGAGAGGATCCTCCTGACCAGTTATCATGGGCCGTTGAATTTTTATCCAACGGCTACAAATAAGGAGGTCCCTTTAAAATTATAATAATTATAGCCGTTGAATTTTTATCCAACGACTCATAATAACTGGTCAGGAGGATCTCTCCATTAGCTCAGGAGAGGATCCAAATCCGAAAAAAAATTATGCATCACATTAATTTTCAAGGAGCCCACCAAGAACAATTTAAGACTCATGTCAATCAACCTCATGGAATTAATGATTATTTTTTCTCTTTTTCTCCTTTTCAAATTATTGATTTTTCATGTGGGATCTAGAGGTAATTTACTTGAATGTGACCCATCAACAAGGCTAGCTAGCTAGAATAGTGTTTTTTTTTAATGGTTCCTACTTTTATCACACCTGATCATTTATGGATATTATTTGCCACTTTTTTCCGTCAAGTTGTGCCGCTTCATCTTTTGCTAACACTAATTAAACATGGACGAATATGTGGTATTATTTTTTTTATACAATTTTTTACTTTTATGAGTTCTACTCCATAATGTATTTCAAAGATCTGAATAATCTATTTTTTAGGTCTTCCCTTAAAGATTATGTTTAACAAAATCACCCAAATTTGAAACGATGTGGCAGTTGAATTAAGTGTTTAGATTTTTATTTTTTTTTGTAGAACCACATTCGTTAATTTTCTTCACTATAAATGAATGTCTTAATAGTTTTGGATTTGTCTAAATTTTTGCAAAGATAACCTATGAATCATGTTCTAAAAAATAGAAGATTTGAATCGTTAAGATACATTACAGAGTAAACCCACAAAAACGTATATAAAAAATAGTGTCATGTATATGCTCTCATTGAATATATATTTTGCTTCTTTTTCCTTCAAAAGAAAAAGAATGTATGAAATTAAAGGTGAAAGAAACAAAGCAATAAGCAAATTGGTGTTACAATGATTAATTAGTTGTATTAGTGACCGCCGTCGTTCTTTACCAACAATGTTTAATTAATAATTTACTATATATAGAACTTCCCATTAGAATTTTCCTTCTTGTCCAACCCATCTTCATAATATTCCTTGATAATCCTTTCCCTAATAACCATATAATAATTAGACCTTTTGAGTTTAGAAGTAATTAAGTGTAGATCATGACTTGAAAGATGGTAGCTAGTGGAGTGAATTGAAAGCCACTGCAAACATGTGCCAAAGACTAGCATACTTAATCATGTTTTATGCAAAGCCAACCCAAATGCTGCAAAAGTTTATATTAATTTGGAACATGAGTCATGTGCATGCAAATAACTAATTCCTTATGAAGGGATTCCAAAAAATTTATGTTCTTAGAAAGTAACTCGCAGCTAAAATGGTTAAAAGCATTCATCCCAGCCACTGAAGATCCTAATCAAAGGACTTCAAATATTTCATGTTTTGGGCAAGCAAAAGGCTTGTAGCTCAAGTAATTAGCCAAAACAAACCCAAATGGTGCAAAACATTTATATCATTGGAACATGAAAGCATGTGCATGCAATTAACATCCATGTTAAACGATTCTAACGGATCAAGTATTTCTAGCAAGCTTGTAACTCAAATGGTTAAAAGTATTTATTCTAGCAATGAAAGGTCCTAACTAAAGGGTTATATTTTAAGTGAATAAGAGACTTGTAACTAAAGTAATTAATCTGAAGTAGCATAATATAGAATTGGTTGTATTACCCTACTCCAATAGAGGGGTTCATTGAGGATGGTCCCCATGTGGCCAAAGTAAAGCACCCAAAAAGCCCATTTTGGGCAAGGAAGAGTGGAAGGGCCCCATTTGGCCACAAAGAACAAGTTAACAGTGGGAAAGAAAGGGAGAGTACCAAGGGAAAAATCACGTTCTCACGTCCACTTCTTTGATGTAGAGTTTTGACCCAATTGGATAACAGGATAAGCCTTTCCCGATACGCTGTGACCAACAAAAACATAGTTGATATTTCTAACCCTAGCCCATGACCAACAAAAGCATAAACATCCCGATTATACAATATGCGAAGACGACATAGTTGATATTTCATAAAATTTTCGGTTATAATATGAGTTTATTGGTAGCACCGTTCTCACAGCGAAAAAGGTATTCAAAAGTGGGTTGTGAATTGCTAGTGGAAAAACTCAAGTATCTTGGTTGTACGCACCCCGAGAGTCGCAACAATCCTTTCAACTAATTGTTCTCCAACTGCTCATAAAAAATATTTTATAAACTACATGTGGTAATTGCTATAATGATTAGGGTATCCCTCTTGAATCCACTACATCTCGGGTTGCTCTTCTCCCTCTGATGCATCAAACTTAAACTTTCCATGACTTTTATTTGCATTTGCTGTGTCCTATGCAGTCATAGGCCTTATCTTCCTTTGGGTTCAAATGATGACATGAATCTAACTTAGCAACAACAAAAGCACCGAATTTGTAGCCAAAGCTTTTTAGGGAAATGTCTTTTTTCCCATTCCCATCATACTCTTAATTAGGGGTGGTTCGGTATGGGATCCCATACCGAAACCCTTGTCCCGATTCCCATACCGAAATTTTCGAGAATCCCAATTTCAATACCGATCCCAAACCAAATTTTCGGGAATCCCAAAATAGTTTCGGATTTCGGGACAAATCGGGAATCCCAAAAATAATTTTGGGCTTTTGGGCTTTTGGGCTTTTGGGCTTTTGGGCTTTTGGGCTTTTGGACAAAAAAAAGCTAATATTGGTCCAATTGGACAAAAACCTAATATTGGGCCTGCCCACTGAATTTAACAGCCCCCACATATGAGCTTAACTTTTATTCAACCAAATAAAAAAAATATTGGGCAAACCTGCAATGTTTATAAGAGCAGTTCAGCTGCATTTTCCACTTGTATGGTAGCCAAGGTTTTAAAATAAATAAAGTAACAAACCCAAAAGCAAAAAAATTAGTTACAATCTAAAGTTTTAATAATTAAGTTACAAACCAAAAGCAAAAAAATTAGTTACAATCCAAAGTTTTAATAATTAAGTTACAATCCAAAGTTTTAATAATTAGGGTACAAACCGCGCAGGGTCTCTGTACCTAAAAGAATTGCATCACTTCCTGCACAAAAAGAATGTGCAATACAGAGATAGCATTACAAAAGAGAAGCAAGATGGAATTGTATTTGCAGTATGATTAAAAACCCATATTTCCACATTCGATCTTCCCACTGCAAATCGAGAAAATTCATATAAATCAATGACAGAAATCTACAAGTAGCAACATTATAATTCACAATGCTCCATACCTGAGCAAGAACAATAGAATCTAATACACTCTCTTCTTCTTCTCCTTCTAGCACGCACGAAATGCGTCCAGCACAACCATCATCCAATATCGAATTGCTACCGAAGCGGTACAAGGGGATTTTTATACCTGTAAACATTCCTTCATTAATACTCGAAAAAAATCCATGGGAACGATAAAAGCAACAAAATTTGAAGTCCTTCTGATAGTATAAATCGATCGAAAACAACACGATCAATACAAATATAACAAGAAAATAACTAAAAAACAGATACTACTCAATAAAATTCAACCACAAATATTCAAACCCATCAAATCAAAAGCAAGAAAAATCATAAACCTTGCACAGAAAATGGAGAGCATTGTGATAAAAAGTTACCATCTTGAAACTGCTTAACCGTAACCATTTCCTACAGCTTAATAAAAAACGAAGTGTTCTGAAAAATGACGAAAAACCCAGAAGGGGAAACACAGGCGGTCGTCGTTTTCAGCAGCAACCACCGCCGGCAAGGAAGGTGAGATCGGAGGGATGCCCACCGGCCGAGGGTAGGGCGCCGCGACCGCCGTGAAACGAAGGGCATGCAAGCAGCGAGTTCAAAGTTCAACCAAGCAGTCTTAAATCCCAAACATTAATTCAAACAGAACAACATATACATCCAAACAGTCTTAAATTTACAAGTAAGAAACACGGAAGTTACGAACTTTTTTACCTGAGGTGGAGGAAGAAGAAGAAGGAAGAGGATGCCTGAGGTGGACCGTGGGTTGTGGAAGGAAAGGACGAGGAAGAAGTGAAGTAGTGAACTCTGCAATTCGTCAAGTGTGGTGGTGGGCCGGTGGCTGGCCGGAATTCGTCACAGAGAGAGAGAGATGAGATGAGGGCTCGTCGGCTAGATGAGGGAGAGATCAGAGACGAGAGAAGAGATTAGGGTCGGCTAGAACGAAAGTGAAGTTTGTGAAATGGTTGTGAAATGGTTTCTGACCTAAAAACATATGAACGGCAAAGATTAAATCTAAAACAATGAACGGTTGAAATAATTCTCTTATAATTAAAAGAAAAAAATATATATATATTATATAATATTTATTTTCGGTTCGGTATGGGAATACCGAAAATTTGAGATTCAAAACCGAATCCCGTACCGAAAATATCGGTTTGGTTCGGGATTACATACCGAAAATTTCGGGATTTTTGGTTTGGGATCGGGATTTTTTCGGTTTGGTTTGGGATTTTTGGGATTTTTTTCCAGCCCTACTCTTAATTACCCAACAGCAACAACCTAAAGAGGTCTTAAATTTAGCACATAAGGGAGTAGAATGAGAACACTTATTATAGTCGCATGATAGCAACCATATGAGAGATTCAATATTATAGATCATCTAAAGGTACGAGTTAGAGTGCATTTTTTTCACCCCTCTGCAGTGAGGATGATGCTCACCGCCTCATTGGTTCCTGTTAGAATAATTTGGTTTAATCGATCTAAGATATGAATCTCGAAATTTAAACCAATCTAATGACAATCAAATGAGTAGTGAGCATTATCCTCACTTTTGGCACTTTGGGGGTGAGCAAAAATATTTCGTATGAGTTATGTCAGTTATTACCTTGTCAAAAAAAAAAAAAAAAATTAATCCATTGAATATATAAATTAGAATTGCGTTGACCATGTTATCTGGTTATTTTCATGGGAGTTTTAACGGAAAGCCCGCAGTACTGTTCACTTTAACAAAAAACCACATTTTTACACTAAAAAGTCAATCATGGTACGATTCACTTTACCCTTTATTTTGTCCTTATCGTTAAAACTCAAAGTTTTCAAACCTTTTTCATTAGTTTTTCTTATTTTTATTTTCAAACCATCCAAAGCATTGAACTACATAGAGAATTTTATATATTTCTAAATATGCATCATCCATAAATTGAAAATCCACCTATTTGAAGAAGAATACACAAACAAAGGGGTAGGGGGCAAAACAAATTATAAGTCCTGATTCGACCCCTGACGTTGGTATATCACACGATGGTGTCCAGAAGAAGACTGAAATGCCTATTTGAGTCATTCTGGCCCGTGAAAAGGTAAACAACTATGACGAAACCACCGTCTCTTCTTAAAAAAATAATAAATAAATAAATAAATCTACTACAAGGGATTGTGGACCCTTCCCTCCTGAAAATCAATGATTTCTATACAGTAATTTAATAAACAACAAACTTAATGAAGCTAGAAAAATGGGAGGGGTGTAAGTCAAATCCTCCTCTTACCATAAAATTGCCAATGTAGAGGGGATTGTATCATATATTAGGGTGTCGGTACACAAGCTTTGTTTCGGCTTTCACTACTGCATTTTTACCACAAAGATATAGTTTCGGTTACCTGGGGTAAATTACAGTAAATTAAAATTTCATAACTGTAAGAAAAAAAAACCTTCAACTTCTGAGAGAGAGCAAGAATACTAAGCAGGTCCCAGTTAATGACAGTCACAGTAAGAAAGTAAAATTGGATGGTATACAGAACCTAATCGTCTCTCATTTGCAACAACGTCTGTGAATAAATATTCGGGGCGTACCAAGAACTGCATTTGCATGCTAATATCTCAGCATATAAATTCTAAATGATTTAACACCGATTGAGCTGGGATACCTGTTTATTACAGCGACAGGGCGATTGATAAGGCGGAATAGTTGTTGCACCAACACCGTCAACAGAAGTAGTTGTGAAGACTAACACTCATTGATGTTCGGTTCAGATGTTTTGTAGTCTAAGCACATTTCACACACACTCAGCAGCAATCCATCCAGCATCCATTGCAGTTACAAAAACATAACTAGATTCTGCCTTGACAGCAACGTATTCAGTACTACACAACAGAAGCCTAGCTTGAAACTTCATCCGAAATGTTTCTGCAATTCACATTTACTGCTATGACGGAGTTTCTTAACCACAGCTACTGTTCTCTGAGCCAGACAAACCAAAATCCCAAAAACCAAGGAACTCAACCCATATACAAACTGAAAACCAATACTTGATGTCGATCAACCGCTGTAATCCTACAAAGATTAGTTTCCTCTTTTTCATAATAGAAAGCACTTAGAAGTTAGACGTTCTTGCTTTCGCACTATTCCCTGTAGTTTCACGAACTGAGTATAACCCTAGGGACCCAGTAAACCATCTCCCTTGAGCTTTCAATCGTCAAAATATGACACAGTAGTTACATACGGTCATTGATTCTAGCACTCTTTACAAAAAAGAGAGACATTAAGTAAGAGAGCTAAGGAGCAGGATAAAAGTATAGGTCAGGTTGGTCAATGAGCCTACACTGGTGTGAAAAACATTCAGCACTGACTGACATAAAAACTCAAAACCAATAAATTTTGACATATAAACTCCAAGGCACCAACACGAGTAAACTTACAATTGACCTAACTTAAAAAAGTTTATGTTGAGTAACACAATCAACTTTGAAGAACTTGTGTAGTCCTATAAACAGTCAAAGACTTTTTCATTTCTATCCTTTTCACTTATGCACAGGGAATGTACGACAAGAAAAGTGTCGAATTAAAGAATATCTAAAGCCACCAATCAAGGAACGCTTGAAATTCAATCATTTAAGAACAGTATAATCCTTCTTGGAAAATTGGCGTCTCTTTCTTCGATTAAAATTTCTGTAAAGATCATATACAAACCAGCTACAATATTTCTCTTCAGCCAGATACAGAGAGATATCACTTATCTGTTACTGGCTACGGAGGTAATTGCAATGGCAATTACAGAAAGCAACTCCAACCAAATATACCCGATTACCCGTAGGCTAACATCAGAAGGGAAGGTATCTCCAACATTTCTAGAGACATGAGCTTGCCACCAAAAGACATGAGCTTGCCACCAAAATAAAATAGAATATAGGAACAGAAATTAGGATATACATTGAATCCTCATATCATTTATGGAAACTTATATGCCGACTCAGGTGCTATAGAAATTACAAAACAAGACCCGAAATTTACATTCAACTAGTTAGTTTCGGGTTCTCGTATTCTTCCTTCACAGTTTAAAGAATTTTGAGCTAAAATATCATGGTGTGAAGGATCTCTTCATTTCTCATCAAGTCTAATTATGCACTGACCACTGCCCAGCCAAAAGAGCCACAAAGTTAGGAGGAGCGCACCTGACATGTGCAATGGGTCATTTGATTGCAACAACTGGGAGATCTTGACGGGAATGAGATCCTTCCTCACAATATTGGGGTAAAAAGCACAGCTACAGCCTGCTCTGAAATCAGCACAGTTCTAGTTCTCAGTTCAGCAGATTGTCTTGAGTATCTCCATGTTAACACAATGACCAATACAGAAAGATCAAGAAAAAACAGAAGTAACAGCATATTATTGACAAGAAATGCTTTAGCCTCTAGTAATAATTTTCTAAAGGTACTTACGGAGACCAAACATTACATTCTAGCCAAATTGTTTATACACTGCCAGATCCTAGTATCAGAATACAGTTGTTTATACCGGCAAATTACTTGTGATTATTATTGTACAAGTAATATGTGCTATCAGTCTAAAAAATAAACTGATCCTAAAAATAAACTCTTGAACTTGAAGATGAAATATCGAGAATACCATTTAGACAATATTACGATAAGATCATTTTTGAACATAACAACTCTTGGATCGCTAATGGGATATAGGAAAGTTTCAATTTCTACAGAAGAAAAACAAGATTACTTTTGCAAGGCCAGAGCCTGCAAAACATACACCATATATGTGAAGCATTCTGGTATTTCTAATTCCTACATAGAGAAACTATATATATCCCTTGGATTTTAGGAATTTTATTGCATTCACTATGATGGTAAAGTAAACTGGCTCATTAATACCTTAACTCAAAACTCTCGTCAAAGTTACAAAATTCTTAAATTAAATGACGGAAAAAACTGAGATGCTGAAGCATAAAAAAAAAATCCTGGCCAAATTAGTGGGAAGAAAACTAACTGTAGGAATGTTCTGCAGGCTGATAAAATGGTATGGAGAGGGAGTGGACAAACCACTTAAAACGTGTAGTGTAGACTCCACCAAGAGAATAAAAGAGACCTATACGAATTATAATGTCTAATTGAAGCTTTCCCGTCCGAGATTCAGAATATCTAACATAGTTCTATATTAGCATAAGCATCCAAAACTAGTACTTAAGGACATGAAATATACAACAGCTAATAAGCTAGAAATTCATAACCCTGGACCTTAAATCAGGGTGTGCACCAGAGTAGCTACAAGTGTGTAGTCAAATGACGTGAAGAAAAAAAAGCTCGCGGTACCAGTTATTTCTAGCACCGATCATGACATGCATACATATTTATGGAGGGTTTACCGGATGGACTGCAGAATCAGCTCCTAATCACCAATCCACTCCTTTTAGTTACTCAAAAAAAGCAAATATTACTTGGGATGTTGGGACACAGACCGAAAATCATGTAAATCGCTAGTACAAGTTGTTTTGAGAAGACAATAACAATAAAAATAACAAGAAGAAGGACTATGACAATGAATCACAATACTTAAAAGCTGCCAGTCAAACATGGAAGATCAAAAGTACAAGAAAAGAAAATGAATGCCAATGGTCACCTGAGAAAACCAAAACAATCGTACAGGAAATAAAAAACTGATGAAATTACGCAAAGCACCAGCATACAGTAAGCTATTAAGATCTTGATCATACAACTTTCCTTGAAAAGTTTCAACCAATAGGAAATTGTCATTTTACCATACGCAGAATAATGAAAACTAGACATTGATATTGCCAAAATCATAAGTTTCAACGGGCACATCCAGGTACAGTCATGATTCCAAGAAAGCTCCCCCACAAATGTGATACTTCAACCCACTGCAGCTTACAGAATTCGAGAGAAGCCACATTGCCTGGAAGTCCCACTATTGCAATAAACACTGACTAGAAGAACCACTTAACTAAAACCGGCACCCATTTCCTTCTGTTTCAATTCTAATGCCATACGCTCATTCTCAAGTTTCATCCTGTCATTTTCCATTCTCATCTTTTCCAGTTCACGGTCCCTTTTCTTACTAAATCTTTGC
This sequence comes from Malus domestica, assembly GCF_042453785.1. Lineage (NCBI taxonomy): Eukaryota > Viridiplantae > Streptophyta > Magnoliopsida > Rosales > Rosaceae > Malus > Malus domestica. Next base: position 3,022,271 of record NC_091670.1, on the reverse strand, counting down.
CACTTCAAACGTTGCTTCTCCAATTCCAACATCTCAACTTGAATTTGTAGCTTCTGTTCTTCTAACTGAAATGAACGCGATTCAACCCACTGCTTCTGTAACCAAGCAGCTTTTGTGCCATCAGGTAAAACTTGATTCATATCTGGTTGAGGAATTTGGGGATGAAAATAAGAACTTTTGTTACAGTCTTGGGAGTTCAAAGAACTACCAAAGTTAAAATCTTCACGGCCCTGGCCTTGTCTCAACCTCTTGACAGAGTCCTCTGAAATGTATATTCCCCTGTTATCTCCACGTAAAGCATTATTTTCCTCAAAGTCATCATGCTCTTCATTTTCCATATCTTGATCATCTTCATCAAGATCATCTTGGTGGTGCCTTCTCAGATCATCATTGTCAAGATCATCTCTTTTAAGAGCCCGATGTAAAGATTTCTGCAAGGCTGGATCGTGAGGCAGATGCAAACGATTTCCATTATGATAAGAACACATCTCCTCATAAAACAGGTGCTTCGAGCTTAATATTTTCCTGACATCATCTTTTTCTTTCTCCGTTAGGTAGTCTATCACATCCAAAAGCGCAGGGTTCTCAACAACCTGGCAAGAAGTGCCCCTCCCAAGCATATCATTAAGTTTCTTATACCTTTTGTTAAGGTCATTGAATTTATCCTCACACTGCTGTGGAGAAACACGATAACTTCTTTCTGCCATGACCTTGGAAACAGATTTCCACTTTCCCTTCTTCTGTAGGACAGAATATTTCCTTCTTCCCCCACCGCCACAATCTGAACTTGTATCCTCACCTATATAAGACACAGCAGTGATCAGAAGCTTCACCATTTGATCTGTCCACTTCACACGCTGCCATGGCGACCCCTTCTTCCCTCTACTACCTTCAGCATGACCATCTCCCTCTTCCGCATAACTCGGCTCATCCTCATCGCTTGCCGAGTTCTTGCACCTCTCTCCCTTACTGTAATCCACCATGGAAATGGTTTGATCGCAGTGATGCATGGTTCCCATTTTGAGAGGAAACCCTTCAGGAATCGGCGAGTGGACCAACGACCCTTGACGAGGTTGAGGATGGTGATGGTGTATGGTATGTGGATGTTGGGGTTGCTGATGGCCTCTCATTGACCCCTGCAAATCAAGCCCCCCATACGAGGCCCCGGCCTGAACCATACCTCCTCCTGCTCCTTGTGATAAATGCTCTTCCATTCCTTAATCCTTACTATTAACAACAATCAGATCAACAACTTCTTATCCTAAAACCACATGCCTCATGCACTCATAGGTAAAAATCAATCATCTTTCTTATCGATTTTCGAGCTTTTTCAACCCTCAATTCAGCTTCCTGAACCTACTTACAGTCTTACACCATCAAAGTTTATGCAAGTCCAATTCCCACAAACACCATAACCAAACAGAAACCCATTGCCTAAAACTCAACACCAAGCACAAATTTTTACAAACTGAATACAAAATTTGTCCAAAACCCACCAACAAAACTACGCAAGTCAGCAGAAGAACAAGGCAACAAATTCCAGAAAACGCAAAATCGTTCTTCAAAGATCAAGAATACAGAAGCAAAGCAACTTATCTGCAGAGAGATGCCCCCACAAATCTGAGAAGCTCCCAGTAATCGGGCCGAGATTCCTGGGCGGAAGAATACAGGAGAAACACCTACTATCTGGCTCACACGAACATAAATAAATAAAAGGGATTGACGCAATGTAATGTTACAACTTAAACCCCATATAATAATAGTACCACCAATACATATACCAATTGTTTTTGTTTTTTCTTTTGCAATTTGTCTTTTTTTATAAAGAAAATTGGATCATTTCTTGATCTATGCGTGTCACTTTTACCAGTTGTAATACTAATCTTCTCTGTACCATTCTAATTTGTCAAAATAGATAGATATAGAATTTTTATTTCTTGGTAAGCTTTTAAAATTAATTATTTTAACCTCATTTCATAACCAAAAAGAAAAAAACAGCATATGACTACCTACTTTGTGGCCTGAACATTCTTAATTTTGTTTTTAAAATGGGAAGGAGAAAGGGAAAGAGAGCATTAGAGTGGCAGTGGGAAGAGAGAATTTTTTTTTCTTTTTTTAGTGTTAGATAAATAAAAAACAATAAAATTCGATTCTATAAAATTACATTGCTGTTTATAATTTTTTTTACCAATTTTTAATAACAGAAATTTTTTTTATAGATGGTTAAAAAAAAATAATAATTATTTTAACCTCACTTATTTGAATAATTTTCTCTTCTATTGAGTTCCTTGTTGTATTTTGTATTGGGAAGACGACAACGAAGTTGCAGGTTCAATGTATGAGGGATCATTCGGGGACCATTATTGATGCGGCGATCAAAACACGAATCAGTTGATTAATAAATCTAGATACCGAACCTCGAATAGAGAACAAATGTTAAAACAAAAACACACGAAATGCGTAACTTTTCCTTGCAAATTCGTTGATTGTCAAAGACAAAACCGAATTTCACAAGTCTTAAACCTCTTGTTGATTCACCAAGAATGCCAAGAAGCTTATCACACGAGCGTTGTTGATTCTCTGTACGAGAATGGTCAATGATCGTTGGGGTGTCTATACCTCGTTAATTCTGTTGGAATATCCAAGTTGATAGAACAAGAACAAAAATGAGAAAACTCTCTCAAACTACACTCAATTTTCAATTCAATTCATCATAATCTTTCCCCTAGAATACAAAATACTCTTAATCTATAAAAACTCTAACCCCCTCTTAATAATTACTGATACATGCATCATTATTAGAGTTAATGAACTCATTAAGATTAACCCCACTTAATCTACCCCACTAATATATAGTTATTACATTAAATAAAGATTGAGTCATCATGCATCAATTATTGAATGATAAAATAATATAAAAAAGGCAACGTATTTAGTGTAGGTACCATTTCAACCTTGTAGTATACTTTGATGACCCGTAAGTTTAACAGGTTTAGTTTGAATGATTTGTTGATATAATGAGTTGGATTAAAAATGACCCAAATTTAAAAACCAACTCATCTACAGGTCTAATTTGGGATATAAAAGAAAAGAAGGGCAATTCTAATGGATAAGTGAGTGAAGAACGTCATTGTTACAATGACTCTTAATAACTTCATAAGGAGATATCATGAACGTGTTGCCATTTGAATGACCTTGATGACTTTAGTGGATAGAGCGATATCGATTATGATGTAGAGGAATATCTTAAGGTTAGTTTGGTATTACTGTGTTTAAAAAAAAAAAATTGTTTATGATGTTATGTGAGAATAAACAATTGTAAAATAAAGTTGAGTGTTTAGTAAACTTTTTTTTATGTAAAAGCGTGTTGATGCACAAAATCCGGAGAATCTTGGACCAACGTAAATCCGGCCGTGAATCACACAAACGCCCAAGAACACAAAGATGTATCGTGGTCCACCCCAATGTTTGTGTTATGTCTACACTGATGTTGATTATGAATGTATGTATGGATTACAATAGATCGGCAAGTGAGCTCTCTGTGGATGCAACCCTTGCCATTTTGCTCTCCGTTTGGCTGAGATGGTATTGCCCTCTATATTGTTGTGAGGGATGTATCTGAGACTCTCTGGATCTGAGGCTCTGAGATCTAAGGTCCCTTTCATGAGGGTGAGGGAGTCCCTTTTATAGAATAAGGGCTCTCTCCCCTTTTACATTTGTCATGGGCTTAGGGATGAGGCCCAAAGACAAGGCCCAATATATGGTACTAACATGAGTCCCCCAAGTCTTCAGTCAAAAGAGTCTTTTGGCTGGAGACTTCAAATCCAATCCATGTACGGGTCGAAGTGGCTAGATGTCTTGAACCAGTACTCAACACAAAGCAATGCTCAATCACAAAGCAATACTCGGTTAGAGGTATCACACGTTATGAGACTGCTCAGCTGGAGGCGATGCTCGTTGCAAGGCTGCTCGGCTAGAGGCTATACTCGCTGCGAGGCGGCTCTGCTCGTGGTATTCCTCATTGCAAGTATCTACTTTATGTCGACATGTACTCAGTATGAGTTGATTCTTGACATGACTCGAGTCTGTTTGTCGGGTTAAACAAGAGATCATTGTTCGGACTAAATAGTTGTCACCATAAGCATGTGGCTCAGTGATCCATAGGTTGATCAATAGTGTCGGTAGGCTTCTTTAATCAGCAACAATGTTGATCAACAATGTTCGTGCCATGAACCACCAAAGTTATGTCACCCTAACATTCAAATAATAAAAGGTGTAATTTGGTCAGACTTGCCACTTGTTATGGAAAATAGTCATGTGATAAATCATTAATAATAATGTAAAACATATTATTATAACATGTCACCCCGTTCGTTTAGGCAGTAATGCAATTTATATAACATTAAAATAATGATAGTAGTAATGACGTGTATGCGTCGTGACCCGGCATAATAAGCACACAACAGTAATGGAAAAGCAGATATTGTGAGGTGCCGCACTATCAGATCATATATATATATATATATATATATATATATATATATATATCGTGGGGTGCCGCATTATATGCACACATATCATGAAAGCAAATAATATATTGCTAACTATACACTAAAATATAAGTGTGATAGAAATGATGTGGTCTCCTCAAAGAATATGCATACTGTAAAGCATCCACCAACATAGTATAATAATAAACTATTAAATAAACAAATGATACTTTTAAATAAATCAGCCCAAAGATAAAGTGTTTATCTTTTTCCACGTTGATGGTCGACAGTTGCATGTTGTTGGTGCGTGCTGCGTCTAGTTTTACTTTTTCCTTTCTCTTTACTTTTCTTTCTTTTGGCAGATGGCAGACAGTAATTATATAATTAATAATAGAAAACTTATCTTTTACTTTTCTCTTGGCTTTCTTTGAAAGCCATTTCTCCATTATTCTCAGGAGTTGCGAGATGGCTGGGGAAGGCATTCTTAAGCTGGTTTGGTAAAGTTGCTCTGTACTCGAGAATCTTCTTCGCCATTTCCTGCACTTGGCGCTCCAGCTCCTTATCTTCCAGATCGGATCCGCTTAAATTCAGCGTTATTCCTCCCTTCAATCAATGGAGTCAGGCAACGAATCGCCGACACGCAGCGCATATTGGTCGCTTTTGGTGTTCCTGTTGGACAACCGCTTCTTCTGAGCGTGGGTCTTGATGCCAAGGTAAGTGTTCCAGTACTCCTCGTTTGACAGATCGACGAATCGATTCAGACTGAGCTTGTAGCTGAGGTTCTTGGAGTTCTGTTCATCGATGTACCTGAGGTTGTCTTTAAAGATTTGGAGGCTCTCGAAAGTTGCAGACGTAATAGAGGAATCAGAAATGGCGGTGGGAACGTAGAGTGGCAAACAGGGAAACAGGGAAATGGCGGTGGGCTCGACGGCACCGAAAACGATTTCCTCGGATTTGGAATGTTGGGACTGGCATTGCCAGAAGCGATGATGGACTTGAACACCTCAGGGTTGATCTTGGACATGACAGTACGAATGACTCGGAAGCTTCTAGGTCGGTGGGGGAATTTCTGGAATTGGGATTTACAAGAGTATGAGGCGGCCTCCCGGTGGTGCTGGTCCATGCCGAAGAAGTCGAGCTCAACGGTGGCTCTGAACATGTTTAGACGGTGTTTATTGAATTGGTTGAAAAAGTTTTGGTTTGGAATTTGGAAGAGTGTAAGGGTTTTGGGTTCTTGGGTTGTGCAGATTCACGGTGGAGTGTGGTGAGATGAAAAAATGAAAGAGAACCGACATAGCTTTTCGTGTTGATTTCTCACAGACAGCGCCAAATGTTGATGCACAAAATCCGAAGGATCTTGGACCAACGTAAATCCGACCGTGAATCACACAAATGCCCAAGAACATAAAGATATATCATGGTTCACCCCAATATTTGGGCTACGTCCACACTGATGTTGATTATGTATGTATGTATGTATGGATTACAATAGATCGGCAAGGGAGCTCTTTGTGGATGCAGCCTTTGCCATTTTGCTCTCCGTTTGGCTGAGAGTGTATTGCCCTCTATATTGTTGTGAGGGATGTATCTAAGACTCTGTGGATGTGAGGCTTTGAGATCTGAGGTCCCTTTCATAAGGGTAAGGGAGTCCATTTTATAGAATAAGGGCTCTCTCCCCTTTTACATTTGTCATGGGCTTAAGGATGAGGCCCAAAGACGAGGCCCAATCTCTTGCTCAACAGTGTGGAAGCAAAATTTGTATATGTTGTCTCTCCCACATTTTCAAATTTCTAGTTTCCCCAAAAAAAAAAGGGAAATTCAACAAAGCTTCATCAATAGAGGACAACTACAAATTCTCAAAAGCTTCACACTATCTTGATCAAGATAGTGTAAAGCAAAATCAATTCATGATACCCAACAAAAACTTCAACTCTAAAGCTTCACCTACAAAAGCTTCAACACAAAAACTTCACCTACAAAGCTTCAACTCCAAAGCTTCAACTCCAAAGCTTCAACACAAAAGCTTCACCCACAAAAGCTTCACACATAAAAGCTTCACCAACAAAAGCTTCACCCATAAAAGCTTCACCAACTAAAGCTTCACCAACTAAAGCTTCACCCATCATAAAAGCTTCACCTACAAAGCTTCAACACAAAAGCTTCACCTACAAAAGCTTCACACTACTTGATCAAGATAGTGTGAAGCAAAATCAATTCATGGTACCCAACAAAGCTTCAACCTCAAAACTTCACCTACAAAACTTCAACACCAAAGCTTTACCCACAAAGCTTCAAAAAATATATATAATTTTTTTTTTCAAAATTTCAAAAATTCAAAAATTCAGAAATTAGAAAATTCGAAAAAAAAAAAAAATTGCCTAGGCCTCTTCTTTGGGCCTAACAACTTTCATAACAAATATATATGAAGGAAGAGTTTTGGGCTACCACTTAGAAAGGAAATGCCTTATTCGTCAACTCCCTCGACCGAAGACTTAGGGGACTCCTACCATATGCTACTACACCTTCATACTCGGAAGTTTCACGACCACTCAGTGACTTGGATTTTTCAAGTCTCCAACCGAGAAGTTTTCCTCACTCAGAAAATTAAGGGAGCACTACCTCAACATACATGCTTCACTCACAAAACTTCAACATACAAGCTTCAACAAAAGAAAAAATTCAAAGAACTTAGTGAAGAAGGCCTTGGTGTATTTAACACAATACGTTGAAATGAAGCAAAGCTTGTTTATTGATATCTCCGATAAGTTACAAATATGTACATATACATGAATCAAAATAAACAAGTAAGATGGAGCCTTCACAAATGTTGCTCAGGAGAAGTCTCAGCAGTCGGTAGAGCCCCAGAAAGAGGAGGCATCGAAGGGTGATTATTCGAAGCCTCAGTACTGGGCAGAACCCCAGAAGGAGGAGGCACCGAAGGTTGATCATTTGGAGCTTCATTACGCGGTACAACCCCAGAAGACGAAGGCAATAAATGTCTTTGGAACAAACCCACAAACCTCTGATGATCAAGTAAAATCTGACCATCAGATTCCTGTAACTGGTCGAGCTTCCTCTTCATGTTTGTAGCATAGTCATGTGCGAGCCTGTGCAATTGTTTATTCTCATGCTTTAGCCCTCTGATCTCCTGTTTGAGACTTATCACTTCAGCCACCAATTATTCAACTTGGCGGGTTCGAGCAAATAGGCGTTGTGCCACATTAGACACAGAACCTGCATACTGAACACTGAGAGCCAGATAATCCTTAACAGCCAACTCATCAGACCATTTGGAAAGTAGTTTGTTATCTTTGGGAGTAAGAAGATTCCTAGACACCACCGCAGCGGTCATATCATTCTTCATCACAGAGTCCCAAACGGTAAGAGGACCAGTAAGGGATAAGAAGGATGGGCACCATATGTTGTCTTGAGAAGGCATGACTGCCTCTTCACCAAAGTTCAAGTCAAAACGATGGTCGAATGGGCCAGACATTCTCAGAAAAGATGAAGGAGAAATGAGGTGCAATAAATTTCTAAAGAACAAAAATAAGGGGAAAATTCTTGCAAGCAATAACTCTCTGAACGTACTTCTTGCACACAATTGGTGCCCCTATAAAAGAAATGGCAACAAGGCCGTTTAAAAATCGAAGAGGGACCACTTTTTGGATTTCGAAAAGTAGATTTTCCTAAGCAAAATATGTCGACAATCCCCACACGCAACATCAGCTTCTCGGGTACCACAGATAACTTTGCCAAAGATCTCTGACAAAGCTTAGACACATAAATTTTGAAGGTCCAGCTACCCTACCATTACCCACAATGGTAAAGGAATAACACCATTGCTTGATAACTGGAAAGTCCTTGTGTGTGTTAATCTCCGTGCTCCGTGGCAAGGCAGACTGGCAAAAATGCCCAACCTTTACTCATATCGAGAAAACACTCCCAACAGGATTACTTGCTCAAAAATCGAAAAGGCATCACTCCCCGAATCTCGAGAGCCAAACTCCCACCAGGATTACTTTCTTAAAAATCAAAGAAGCACCGTTATTTGACTCTCAAGAGCCAGACTCACAACATGATTGCTTTCTAAAAAATCGAAGAGGCACCGCTCCTAACAGGATTGCTTTCTCAAAAATCGAAGAGGCATCGTTCTCTGAATCTCAAGAGCCAGGTCCCCGACATGATTGCTTGTTCGAAAACCGAAGAGGCACCGCTCTCCGAACTTCAAAAGCCAGATTTCCTTGGATAATCTTATATGCAATCTTCACACGCAACATCAGCTTTCCAGATACCACATACCACTTTTTCAAAGTGCTCTGACAAAGTTAAAACACGTGAATCTTGCAGCTCCCATATTGCTATGACCGAGAAGGGTAAAGGAACAGCGTTACTACTCGTTGTTGGGACAATTCCTATATATGTCGACCTTTATCCTCCACAGCCAGGCAAACATGCAAATAAAAAAAAATGCTCAACTTTTCTTCACATCCGAAAGAGCACTCTCAGCAGAGTCTCTCGAAATACTTAGCTTATTTTCCCCCCGATAATACCTTTGTAAACAAGCCACACCAAACCCAAAATATCTCATATCATTAGGGTTAAAAGCAAGAGTATCTCATATCATGCTTTTTCCCTGTCTTTTCCTTTGGCCTTGTTCTTACCTGCAAGACAAGGAGAAAGAGAGCAATCAGTCAGCACTTGGAATCAAGCTTCCAGTCAGGAACTGATTACCTGGAACTCCTTGCCTGATTACTTACCTGGCATTGATGTCGAGTACTCATCTTCAACATCTTATACTTCCAGAAAAGATACCACATCTGCTTGAGGAACAGATAGGGCAAGTGAGAATGATACAAGGAAGCATGTGGAGACAAGCGCAACAGAACATGTGCCGATTCATCTATTACTTTGTCAACAGCAAAAGTATCTCATATCATTAAGGTCGAGCGCACTCTTAATTTGATGGACTTGTTTTTACCCTCAAATTCTCGAGTCGACCTTATACTCAGGGGAAACCAAAAAACCCTCCAGCCAGTTCAAGAATAAGCATGTGGAAAGTTACTTCTTCAAAAGCAAAAGTATCTCATATCATCCATTCTCTTTTTTCTTCTTTTTATCCTTCATGCTACCTGTAAGATAGGGAGAATGAGAACAATCAGTCGGAACTCGAAATCAAACTTCTGATCTGGGACTGATTGTTGGGAGCTCTGATTGTTTACCTTGTCTATCACCTCTTTCGGCAAATCTCCTAGCTCGGCGACTTGGGGGACTCCTACTACATGGTTTGGATCGCGCTTGACCAAGCCTGAAACTACAAGTAAGGTTCAAGTCAAATTGATACATTACCTTGTGCATCTACACCGGTTAAAGATACCATCCCTAGATGGAGGAAAAATACTTCCAAAGAAGATGCCACATCTACCTATGAGACAGATAAGGCAAGTGAAGACGATACCACACTTCGGTACTTAGAAGTTTCGTGATTACTCAGCGGCTTGGATCTTGCAAGTCCCCAACCAAGGAGCTTCTCTCACTTGGGAACTTAGGGGAGCATTGTTTGTACCATATTGACCAATCCTGAAACTACTAAGCACCGATCAATGTTATACCATCAAGGACTCAGAAGAGTTTCCCTCCAACCAGGAGGCCAATCACAGAGCGACACGTGTCGACATCAGAAGCTAATCATAGCGCGACATGTGTTAACATCAGAAGCCAATCATAACACGACACGTGTCAATGTCAAAACAAAGCTAGAAACTCTCTTCTATAAAAGGAGATCATTCTCCCACAATATTCCCTAATGTCATTTGTACTAAATCATTCACTAGTACTCACAAAATGAGAGCTTGAACCTATGTACTTGTGTAAACCCTTCACAATTAATGAGAACTCCTCTACTCCGTAGACGTAGCCAATCTGGGTGAACCACGTACATCTTGTATTTACTTCCCTGTCTCTATCCATTTACATATTTATCCACACTAGTGACCGGAGCAATCTAGTAAATGTCACAAACTTGACACTTTTTGTTGTACCAAAGTCCTCACCGATTTTTTGCATCAACAAAGTGTTTTTGATAAAATAAATAAAAAAAGTAAAAGTGTTTGAGTGTTTGATAAACTTTTATATAAATTGTTTTGAATATGTTAAATGTCAAAAAAGGAGATGATATTTAATGTGATATAATAATTGTCAACGACAATAATGTAGGGGTAAAGAGTGTAATTTTGTAAAACATGTGAAAGTATATTTGCTATTTGAAAATTTCATTAAATGAACATTGATTATTATGCTTTGAAAAAAAAACATTTTTTTAGAAGCATGGTAGACCCTATTTCTACTTTTATACTTTCATTGACAACAATATTTTTGTTTTTGTTTTACCAAACAGATTTAATGTTCTAGATTTTTTAATAAGTTATTTTTTTAAGGGAGCTTTAAAGAAAAGAGTTTCTCTAAACTTTTTATTAACAAAAATCATCCACTAACTTTATTTAATAAAAATGGCTTAAATTTTAATAAAAAAAGACTTTAATTTTAATAAAAATGACAAAAGTTTAACATAATAATTAAAAAAAATCAAAACCAAAATCTACGCGCGCGTCACATCACTCAGTCACACGTACTTTTCTTCCCTCTTTCTTTCTCCCTCCACCGTTATTAGCTCATCTCTCTCTCTCTCTCTTTCACATATTCCCATCAAATTTCTTTCTCCTCTCACCTCACCCATTTACATCAACTTTTTTTTATTTTCTCTCATCTCTTATATCACTCTACTCTCACTCCATAAATATTACAATTTTTACTTTTTATTTTATTGTATGTTTATTTGACCATTGTTTCATAATTTTTTTTTGAACAAACTAAGTAATAATATTACAAGATAAAAAATACATAAAAATTTTCATTTTTAGTTTGATAAACAATGCTTATTTTAATTTCAAAATAGTGATTTTATCTTTAGTTTGGACAATTTTTTAAGTTTGTGTCGTGTCATGTTAACACTAGTTATTTTTATAGCTGAACATTGATTATTTATAGAATCGAACACTGATTATATTTAGAACTTAACATTGACTATTTCTCAAACCAAATAATGACTAACTCTTAAACCGAACAATAGTACTACCACTATTTCTTAAATTGAACACTGACTATTTTGTAAACTAAACATTGACTATTTCTTAAACGAAACACTATTACTATCACTAATTCGTAAACTAGTGCTATCATTATTTCGTAAATTAAACACTAACTATTTCTTAAACCAAACACTTATACTATAACTATTTCTTAAACCAAACATTAGTATTATCACTATTTCTTAAACTGAAAACTGGCTATTTCTTAAACTGAACACTAATACTATCACTATTTCGTAAACTAAACATTGACTATTTCTTAAACTAAACACTAATATTATCAATATTTCATAAATTAAACACTAACTATTTCTTAAACTGAACACTAGTATTATCACTATTTTATTAACCATGGCAGAGAAAACAACTGACAATAGACAAAGCTCAACTGGAAAATGCACACTAGCACCTATGGTTTTGGGGGCCAAGAAATTAGTGGCCAATGGTTTGAAAAATAAACTTGGAAAAGGCATGTCATCAACATTAACTAGATATAAATGATTAGTTGTTACACTAATTAATGGATGAGTCATGAATATTCTAACAATGAATAGCAAACCCAAATAATTATTCTATACACGAGAATGTCGTCAAAAGTATTATGATGGTCGAATATCTTCGGGAAGTGTCATCCAAAGCAATTAGTCATTTAAGTCTAAAGAGAGCATGTCTTTCTCTAATTTTAGGAAAGATGAGAGCCTATTCCATTCTCACAAAAAGTTCAAATACGAAATCATTAGTTAAGATTATTATGGGAGATAGTTTATTACATTTTCGTTGAAAATTGCGAGAGTGAGAACATGAAGGGAGCATTGAAAGTACTAACTATCATCATTAAAGCTCCTAAACATGAAATAAAGAAAGAGGAAGGAGGCACGTGGGGCTATGAGGCTAGGGTTTGAAGCTACTAAAGAAAATAGGAGGGGCTGCTGCAATATATATGGTAAGTTTACAGAATTTACAATGCACGCGCTTTTGTGAGGTTATTTTTTGTTTTATTATTATTAATTTTTTTTGTCCTTATCATTAAATAAAATTATATGGTGGTTTTTTTTTAAATGCAAATTTTTTAAACCCTTTTCATTAATTTTTTTTTTTAAAGCACCACAATCTTGAACTAACCCTAATTGTCATGCTCAAGGATTACAAAAGACAGATATATTAAAAAACAACAAAGCCGCAAGTTTGATGAATGAATTTAAGGGGGTGTATTCAATTGAGAATTTGAGAGACTTTAATGGATTTATAAATCCATGAATTTTTATGGAGTTTAATTGATTTGTAGAGATTCTATCTAAAATTTTGATTCAATTCCCTCAAAATCTCATGGGGAGAGGTGAGATTTGTGGATGCTTAAAATACACTACGAAATCTCTTCAATTCCCTCTAATTCCTCAACTTTTTCAAATTCTTTAAAATTAATTTCTAATTGAATACATCTGAAATGTTATAAACTTCTTTAAAATCCTAATTGAATACACCCGGATTTTTAAGGATTTTAATAAATTATCTTAAAATTCTAATGGAATACACCTTGAATTTTAGAGAATCACTTAAAATTCTGATTGAATACCCTTAAATTCATTAAAAGAATTAAAATCCCTCAAAATCCTACTTTTATGTAACGTTTAGATATTTATTTTATTTATTTGACGTATGTATCACTAACCTTGGTTAATGGTATTTCAAGTGCCTCAATACTGATGTGCTAATGAATCTTAACTATTTGTTTTGTATTACTTCAATATTTTGAAATAATTTGTTTAAATTAAGATATTTTTTTTTTTCAAAATACAAAGTATATCAAATAGATGGACCCTTTGACAAGTGGCATTTACCATAGTGGTGGAAAAAGTGTTAAGACCTTGTATGACAGTGTGGATTCAAACTCCGTCGTTAGCTAATCTAACACAATCTATTGTTTGACAGAAAAATAAAAATAAAAATAGATTGATCATTTTTTAATCAAATTATTAAATTAATAGCTCATCCAGTATTATATCTTTTTTTATCATGTTACACAATTACAAAATTTACCAAACACTCTAACATTTTCTTTTACAAAAATAATTTTTACTATTATAATTTATCAAACACTTAACTAATTTTTTTACAGCTATTTATTATTTTAACATAATATAATCAATTTTTGTTAAAACAACTATACCGAACTAGCCCTAAAACAAAGAGAGAAAAGTGCAAAATATATTAATAAAATAAATTTAAATAAAATAAAAATATTAGAGGAAAGGGCAAAAAACAAAGGCTTATTTTTAGTTGTGCTAGTGAAACTCTATTTTAATCTCACTTTCCTCTTGTAACTAAAAAACCGATCACTATACTTTATGAATTTCAAAATGCATTTCACTTTGTCTCGGCAGATTGGACTCAAAATTCATTCCATTTTGACGACTTTCAAGTTTTATGGGGTAAATTGGACTCAAAATTGAGTTTACGAGGTTAAGTAAAACAAATTTTGAGTTTTATATCATCCATAAAAGGTGACTTAAAAAACAAACAGTTCAGATCCTCGAATGGAGAACGGATGTTAAAACAAAAACAAACGTAACTTTTCCTTGTAGATTTGTTGATTGTCAAGGACAATACCGAATTTCACAAGTCCTAAACCTCTTGTTGATTCACCAAGAATGCCAAGAAGTTTATCACACGAGCGTTGCTGATTCTCTGTACGAGAATGGGCAATGATTGTTGGGGTGTCTATACCTCGTTAATTCCATTGGAATATCCAAGTTGACAGAACAAGAACAAAAACGAGAAAACTCTCTCAAGCTGCACTCAATTTTCAATTCAATTCATCATAATTTTTCCCCTATAATACAAAATACTCTTAATTTATAAAAATTCTAACCCCCTCTTAATAATTACTGATACATGCATCATTACTAGAGTTAATGAACTCATTAAGATTAACCCCGCTAACATATATTTATTACATTAAATAAAGATTCAGTCATCCTGCATCATTCTCACTGGTTTGGAAAGAATTCGTCCTCGAATTCAGACTTCCTTGTTCTGAAATCTTCCAGGAATAATGATGAGGTTTTCCACTCCAATCAAACAAATATTTAGAAATCATGAATATTCTTGAACCGCAAAGCTCACGCTCCATAGTCAATCTTGCAATGCACAATTTCTTCTTATTTGTCTTTATCATGCTTACAATATCAACCAGATAATAAAATTTGAAACTTTCAATCCCGATCAAATCGACAAATTCAGAACTACCCAACATGTGAAACAAGCCATGGGACTCGACTTCCATATCTTCAAAGGAAAACTTGAAGTTGTAGCCTTCAACATTTTCAAGGTCCCATCAACTTGGAATTGCATCACAAATTTCACAACCCTCACAACAACGATCAAATATTGGAGGAAGATCTAGATTGAGACCTCCATTTATTGGTAGTTGCGACATGTTGGTGTTGTTACCCTTGATACAACGTCACATTTGGATCAAGTTAACGCTCTGATACCAACCGATGCAATGATCAAAACATGAATCAGTTGATTAATAAATCCGGATACCGATCCTCGAATGGAGAATGGATGTTAAAACAAAAACTCACGAAATGCGTAACTTTTCCTTGCAGATTCGTTGATTGTCAAAGACAATACCGAATTTCACAAGTCTTAAACCTCTTGTTGATTCACCAAGAATGCCAAGAAGTTTATCACACGAACGTTGTTGATTCTTTGCACAAGAAAGGTCAATGATCATTAGGGTGTCTATACCTCGTTAATTTCGTTGGAATATACAAGTTGACAGAACAAGAACAAAAATGAGAAAACCCTCTCAAACTGCACTCAATTTTCAATTCAATTCATCATAATCTTCCCCCTAGAATACAAAATACTCGTAATTTATAAAAACTCTAACCCCCTCTTAATAATTACTAATACATGTATCATTACTAGAGTTAATGAACTCATTCAGATTAACCCCACTTAATCTACCCCACTAACATATATTTATTACATTAAATAAAGATTGAGTCATCCTGCATCAATTATTGAATGATAAAATAATATAAAAAAGGCAACGTATTTAGAGTAGGTACCATTTCAACCTTGTAGTATACTTTGATGACCTGTAAGTTTAATGGGTTGAGTTTGAATGATTCGTTGATCTAATTAGTTGTATTAAAACTAACCCAAATTTAAAACTCAACTCATCTACAGGTCTAATTTGGGATATAAAAGAAAAGAAGGGCAATTCTAATGGATAAGTGAGTGAAGAACGTCATTGTTACAATGACTCTTAATAACTTCATAAGGAGATAACCTGAACGTGTTGTCATTTTAATGACCTTGATGACTTTAGTGGATAGAGCGATATCGATTATGATGTAGAGAAATACCTTAAGGTTAGTTTGGTATTACTGTATTGTAAAATAAAAAACTATTTATGTTGTGCTGTGAGAATAAACAACTGTAAAATAAAGTTGTTGAGTGTTTGGTAAACGTTTATATAAATTGCTTTGAATATGTTAAATGTCTAAAAAGGAGATGATATTTAATGTGATATAATAATTGTCAAATACAATAATGTAGGGGTAAAGAGTGTAATTTTGTAAAACATGTGAGAGTATATTTGCTATTTGAAAATTTCATTAAATGAGCATTGATTACTATGCTTTGAAAAAAAAATTACCTATTTCTACTTTCATTGACAACAGTTTTTATTTATTTATTTAAAAAAAACACTTTTTTTTTTACCAAACTTATTTAATGTTCTAGATTTTTTAATAAGTCGCAAGTTTGATGAATGAATTTAATTAGACGACTTTTATGTAACGTGTGGATATTTATTCTATTTATTTGACGTATGTATCACTAACCTGGTTAATGGTATTTCAAGTGCCTCAATACTGTTGTGCTAATGAATCTTAACTATTTGTTTTGTATTACTTCAATATTTTGAAGTAAATTGTTTAAATTAAGATATAATTTTTTTTTTCAAAATGCAAAGTATATCAAATAGATGAACCCTTTGACAAATGGTATTTTACCATAATGGTGGAAAAATGCTAAGACCATACACGACGGAGTGGATTCTAAGTAAAGTTGCAGTAGCTAAAAAAATAAGCCAATTACAAATTGCCCCCCACATTGTAACATAAACCCATTCGATTCGAAGAAAGAGCAAAATACAAAAATGGCGAGCGAGGAAGAGAGCGCCGTGAAGGAGCCGTTGGATCTGATAAGGCTCAGCCTCGACGAGCGCATCTACGTCAAGCTTCGCTCCGACCGTGAGCTCCGCGGTAAACTCCATGTACGATTCCACACCCTATCTATCATGTCTCTCGCTCTGCTGTAAATTAGGTTTTCTCTGCTCTCTGGGTTTTTCTAATTAGGGTTTTAGATGGGGCAAAACTAAAAATAATGGGAAAATAAAATTAGGGTTTAAAGTTTACTACTTTAGTGTTAAGTGGGGAATGGATATGCGTCAAGGTTTGATTTTCATCTTCTAGTCTCAAACACCAATAACAAAATTGTGATGTATGCTCTATAATTGTCTTATTTGGCATCTGTGATAGGAGCTCCAGTCTTTTATTTTATTTTAAATTGTAAGTTTTTTGCTTTTATATATCTCTTCAGGTGTTGTTTTGACACTACGATGATTATCGAAATGACAATGGTGTTGGTGGTTACTATTGCAGTTTATAACTTGTGGAGTGATGATTTAGTTTGCTCTTATTACGAAATTATACTCGACTGTTTTCTCCGGTTAGCCGAGCTAGGAAAATTGTGTGTCTTTATAAGAAATTTGTAGCGAAAAATGTGTAAACGAACAGTATTCTTCTATCGAATAATGAGTATGTACTAAAGAAACAGGAACAAAAATGAGTTGATTGTTTGGTAAAGAAATTTTTTGTGTGAGAACGAGTCGTTTGAACTTGATGCAATGACACAAGGGATGGAGGGGTAAAATGGTGGGTGGATGAGGGAGTTTCTTGTATATTACATCATGTCAAGTGATTATTTTAAGTGGTACTTGCTATCATAATATTTGTGGTTATAAAGCTTCCTGTCCGATTCTGATATTGTTGTTTTTTAAATCTGGCTTTTGCAGGCTTATGATCAGCACTTAAATATGATTCTTGGTGATGTTGAAGAAATTGTTACTTCTGTAGAAATTGACGATGAAACTTATGAAGAGATTGTTCGGGTATGTAGCTCAAATTCTGTTGTCTTTATCACTATGTCTATGTATAACAAAAAAATTTGTAAATCAATTTAACTCGGAGTGTTGTTTTTCTAGAGGACTAAATTGCATAAATAACCAAATGATCTGTAACTTTGGAATGGATCTGCTGTAGTGACCGTATTCTCAGATAGGCCCAGAGGCATTAATCTTTACTGCCTATGGGAAGGCTCCGTTAGATATGAATGTGTTGAGTTTTTCTTCTGTCATTTATTTATCTCATCTTTAAAAGATGACTAAACTGAAGCTAATAGAGGTTAAGTAAACATGGTAACAATCTAACCCGTAAAACATAATTAACAAAGAAGAAGACAAAAAGGATGATGAATATTTGTCTGGATTTTCTTCACATATGTTTCGCTACATTTGGTTTTAATATAGATCCGTATTTGTTTAGTCTTGTACGTTTGGCTGTCGTTACTACCTCTGGTCGTGTATTACATTTTTGGTTGACCACCATTTTTAACTTTTTCCATTGCAGACTACAAAGCGGATGGTTCCTTTTCTCTTTGTCAGAGGAGACGGTGTCATCCTAGTGTCACCTCCTCTAAGGACAGCTTGATTCAGTTACTGGTATTGGGAAATCTTCTGTTTTGACATTTAACAAATCTCCCTCTCTATGTTATTCTGCTTTTAGATTTCTGAATGAATTAGATTTCTTGTATCCCCAGCTACCTAGGATCAGATTTTTAACTTTATTCGAGGAAACCGAAAGAGCAGTTTTCATATGAATCTCAGTTTGAGGTGCCTCGGAAATTGATGGATACAATTCAACGTAATCTTCATGGATGGAACTCTTGTATCTATGGCTATCTAAGTATTTCTTCATGAAATGTTTTCTTGAGATTGAAGAATTTGTTTTTTTGCCTTCAAAGTTTTGTTATCCGATTTTATATTGGACAACAAAGTTTTGTTATCCGTTTTTTTGCCTTCGCCACCTTTCTCTCGTCTCCCCTTGGCGGCTGGAAGCCTTGGAGGCATCGATGCTGCAAGGGGGGCTGGCCTCCGCCCTTCTTCTTTTCCTTTCCCCTTAATTGTATAAGTTTCTTTAATCTAGTATGGTTGTTTGGAAGCTGAGAAAATAAGGAAAGAAAATAAAGCGGTTTTCCAGAATTTAAGATTGCAACCTTGTAGAGTTGTAAAGCATCAACAAATTATTGTAAGCTCTCGTTTCAGATATCATCTAATAGAGTAGTTCAACAATTATGTAATTTACGATGAGAGAACAAGAATTATAGGTTTCATTCCTTTCCTTCAGCTGCATAGAGTGCCTTGATTTCCTCAACGTCGTCGTAGCTGCCGAGGAAGATCGGAGAGCGCTCGTGTATGTTGGTCGGAACCAGGTCAAGGGCCTGCCAAGATGCATGTCAAAATCAATTAACAATCAATTCAAAATCGACTCACAAATGAAAAGAAACTAATCCTGTTTTATGCTTGCAGGCAGTGTCCGATGTTCTTTAACTTTTGTCAACTTCAATCTTAACAACTAACAAGGTGAATCATTATTTGTAGATGTGATCTAGATTGACAGTCTAACAATATAGCGTACTCAATTGACAAACTTAGCGCTATAGATTGTCCGACTCGAGAATGTTATCCTTCCGTGTGATTTCCAATTCGGTTTGATGATAAATGGAGTTTCGTCAAAGTTTTTGAAGTTGTGAGAAATGACTATATTGCATGAAGTGTACTCTGTTGGCAAAAAGCTTATTCAACCAATTTCATTCAGCATATCAACGAATAAGAAATGTCCGCGAGTCCATACCCGTTCCTTGCCAGTGAAGGACTGACCGCCTGCTTGTTCCAACAAGAACGACATTGGGAAGACTTCATAGAGAACCCTAGTTAACACAAGTTAAACCAAATGTCTCACTTAAGTTCATAAACTTAAACCTGAAACTACAGAAAATGATACAAAGCTTCCATGACTGTTTGAAATGAAGAGAAAGCTATAATCGTGCTTGACATACCGCAGTTTTCCGTTTGGGCTCTTCTTATCAGCAGGGTACAAAAAGATACCGCCATAAAGCAATGTCCGATGAACATCAGCAACCATGCTGTTAACCATGACGATAAAACATAAATGTCACTACTTATTGAAAGAAACAGAAGAGCACTAGAACTGAAAGAGGATTATGGAGCTAGAAAGAATCTTTTACTTCACCACCTCTTCCAGATTGAGAATGAAAAATATGAAGATGAAGCCGGTAAAACTACGAGTTGAGATAAATACAGTCGGGGGATAAAGATCGACATTCAAATTCAACAGAGGCAGATGGTTCATATAGAAGAACCAGATTAAACTTCTAAGATGAGAATCGCGATACCTTCCAATGTATCTTAGAGACTTCGGGGATGAACCATCTTCCGGGTACTTGCACTTTTGCACATACCTGAAGTCAAAAAGGTCAGAAATTTTCAATGATGGACTCCAAATAAGAATCATTAATTGAGCTTGACATACTTGGCCGTCGGGCCATCCCAATTTTTGGCATTCCCTTCATTCACTGAATAGATCTTTCCTTTCTTTGGAATCTGGGGAAAGAAGTAGGCATGAACTGAATGTTGGAAACTCCAAAGTAAGAAAAAAAATTTACTAATAACAAAGATAATGTATATCATTTAGTACATTCTCATCAAAACGATATATACATTCAATATATATATGCGCGCACACGCACACAAAAATTTATGGGACAATAGACGCGAATGTAGTAAGTTATCAAGTAATGCACACGAATATCAGAGCAATATTCAGATATAAAAGAGGTTGAATTCCTTCTGTGTATTTCAGCATGAGATTCTTTTCTGAAAAAAATGTTGGGCAAATGTAAAAGGAAAAGAAAATGTACTTTAAGTGCAATAATTATAAGAGTTCTACAAGTTAATCCTCGAGGTGAAATCAGCAGACCGTTGCAGAATATAGTACGGATTATGTTACTGAAGTAGTATAAAAAGAGAAATACCTTGATGTCTGGGTGAGTTAGTATGAACTCCCCGAGAGAAGGATCGAGGGTGAACCCATGAACTCCAGCTCCAGTGCTTATCACCAACTGTGAAATCATTACATTCCCAAATAGTTAAAAGCAGTGTCTTGCAAATCTAGACTGCAGGCAACGAAAATCGTAGATTCTACAATCATAGAAAGTTTCGAATAAAGATTTGCATTCACTGAGGCTCTAACTCAAAAGTCATCCGATAAATGCATCTAAACCACAAGAAACGTGTTGTTTTATATACCGTGCAAAAGCTTCCGTACATGCAGTAGCCTGCTGCAACCATTTTCTTTCCAGGTTGCAAGACATCTTTAAGAGAAGGTTCACCATCTTTAACCACATAAATCCCAAAAATCTGATAAGACAAATGTTTCCCACCACAATATTGAGTTATTCTGGAACAAATGATTGCTTTACATAGAGGGGATTGCATATGATAAGAATGAGCGATTGTACCGTTCCAATGGAAACACCACAATCAATGTTGGACGAACCGTCCAGTGGATCGAACACAACACAGTACCTGCTCCAGTATGAGTTGAAAGCATTATTCAGACAGACAGCCTTTCAGTTAAATGTCTCAAAAACAAACATTCATTGGAACAAGCTCTAAAAACTGGCGTAAAGCATAGACAATTACTTTCCACGCAATTTTGGCTCCACGAAAATCGCCTCTTCATCTTCTTCTGAAACAAGAATAGACTGCCACAAAACACAAATTGTTTGCACAATATCGGTCCTTCAAATTCAGCTAATGCAAACATTAAAAAGGAAAATTTTGATGACTTACAGTTCTGCCACTGCTAACCAGAGCCTTAACAAAAACTTCATTTGAAAGAACATCCAGTTTCTTTTGCTCTTCACCCTACAACCGAAAAATCGAACAATTTCACATATAGAGTAACCCCAATAGATTATATTCAACATAAACAGATAGCAAACACATACCTGAACATTGGTCTCTCCAGCAAGCCCGATAAGTTTGGCCAGACCAGCCTGCCCAAGTAAAACACTTTCAGATTAAAAACCCCATTTCCACAGCAACAATTAATTCCCCAACGCAAAACTGATAAGAATGGGAAATAGTTTCCATCATATTCGAGCGATATTCCAATCTAATCCATACTACAATAGCAAGATTCGAACTTGGGTGCAGAACACTACCACTCTGCTCTAATCAAATTGACTACGTCATGCCAATGATTCGAAAACCTTCATTTCCAATACCAAATTAAATAAAAATCAACAACCAATTTGGCAATCAATATAATCTTTGAGAAAAACGATACAATAAGAGAGAGAGAGAGAGAGAGAGAGAGGGAGAGGGAGATACCTTGTTGACCGCAGAGCAGACAAACTTGCAGCCAAGAACAATATGACTGAGCAAGATGGTGAAGTCACCGCGGGACTCAGG